>NW_027138717.1:10000-20000 GCF_035084215.1 Heptranchias perlo
TTTCAGACTGACAAAGAGTTCGAAAATTGCCGCCTGATGTAGCTTTAAATGCTGACAGGTGACTTCCGAGTGCTCTTGTAAAGGTCTCCGCTTTGAAATTGAGAGCCTTTTGCCAAGTGTCACTTTTTCAGGCACTCTTAAAGTGCACCTGGGCTGTCAGAGAAAGCTCTGAAAATCGTGTTCTCGAAAATCTCCGGGTACCCGACCAATCCCTAGGTGCCCGAATGACAAGTGTCAATTCGGCAGGACGGCCTCCCACCTCCGGCCGCAGATGCGTCACTAAATCCCCGCAACGGGGGCTTTCTCATTTCGGCATAGGGGCTTCCGCGGCCAACTCATTAACCTGTGCTCGGACTTTTTGTGCCACAAGTGCAAGGGACCGTTTGCCGGCAGCTACTCGCACCCCCCCGCCCAGGGGGGGAATCCTCTGACCGGAGATCCGAAACGCCGGCCGAATCCATCCCCGTCGGACTTCCGAAGGGGTTCCCTCGACCGACTGACTTCCGAACTCCTTTCTGGGCTTAAACGGGTGGAATTCGGACCCTCTCGCAAGGGAGCCGAAGCCCGCCAGCCCCGGGAGGCCTCGGGGCCGCCGTTTTCAAGCCCGACCAAAAAACCCGAAAAATGGGGAAAAATGGGAAAAATTCCCACTCCCAAAAGGCTTAAAAGTCGGTTGGGCGGCAGCCCGGGTCGGTCTCTGCAGACCTGGAGGCGCTAGACACAAGTCTGGTAAACAGGCTAAGTCTCGACATGCCACCTCTTACTATCCTGCAGGTACCCCGCCAATCCCCCCGGAACCGGCTGGCAATTGGCGAATCAGCGGGACGAATTTGAATTCGTGACCGACTCTCTGACACCGAATCGCCGCAAACGCGTTTCGATTTTTCGGCTTCGGTACCTCCCATCAGACTTTGACTGGCCATATCTCCGGACTCACGTGTCGCAGCCGGGACCTTCAGGTACCGTTCGACGCGTCTACCCCTGCCCCGTCGAATGGCGCCCCTCGCGGTGTGGTCCGATTTCCGCATTTTGGTCAGATTTGCCTTCAAAATTTTCAGATTGAGTTGACGAATGCCCCCTACGGGGTAACCTCTTGCCCTTTCGGACCTGGTCCCTGTGACTTAATTTCCGCCTTTTGCTCAATCGTTTCCCCATTTATAATTAATTTTAAAAATCGGGTTACTCAGTTCTGGTTTACCAGTTCCCTCTTCGGACTTAGTTTTTGGTTAATCATTTCCGGTTCACCAGTTCCCGTTTTGGACTTAGTCTCTGCGGGCCGTTTCTCACCTTTTGGTTCATCAGTTCCCCTCTTTTAATAATTTTTTGGCTGCTTTCGTTTGATCATTTCCCTGCCTTCTGGGTAACTTTTCCCCCTTAGGACTTCATCGCCGCACATAATTTTCGACTTCTGGTTGATCATTTCACCCCTTTTAATCATTTTTGCAACTTTTGGTTAACCATTTCCCCCAGCTTCTGGTTAACCATTTCCCCTTTGGGACTTAGTCTCTGAGCATTCTTTTGGGATTCTGGTTAACCATTTGCCAATTTTTAAAAAATGTTGCCACTTTTGTTTAATGCTTTCCGGTCAACCTTTGCCTCTTTCAGACTTCACCGCGGCACATTGCTTCAGCCTCCTGGTTAATCATTTCACCCCTTTTAATCATTTTTGCAACTTTTGGTTAACCATTTCCCCCAGCTTCTGGTTAACCATTTCCCCTTTGGGACTTAGTCTCTGAGCATTCTTTTGGGATTCTGGTTAATCATTTGCCAATTTTTAAAAAATGTTGCCGCTTTTGTTTAATGCTTTCTGGTCAACCTTTCCCTCTTTCAGACTTCACCGCGGCACATTGCTTTAGCCTCCTGGTTAATCATTTCACCCCTTTTAATCATTTTTGCAACTTTTGGTTAACCATTTCCCCCAGCTTCTGGTTAACCATTTCCCCTTTGGGACTTAGTCTCTGAGCATTCTTTTGGGATTCTGGTTAATCATTTGCCAATTTTTAAAAAATGTTGCCGCTTTTGTTTAATGCTTTCTGGTCAACCTTTCCCAATTTCAGACTTCACCGCGGCACATTGCTTTAGCCTCCTGATTAATCATTTCACCCCTTTTAATCATTTTTGCAACTTTTGGTTAACCATTTCCCCCAGCTTCTGGTTAACCATTTCCCCTTTGGGACTCGGTCTCTGAGCATTCTTTTGGGATTCTGGTTAATCATTTGCCAATTTTTAAAAAATGTTGCCGCTTTTGTTTAATGCTTTCTGGTCAACCTTTCCCTCTTTCAGACTTCACCGCGGCACATTGCTTTAGCCTCCTGGTTAATCATTTCACCCCTTTTAATCATTTTTGCAACTTTTGGTTAACCATTTCCCCCAGCTTCTGGTTAACCATTTCCCCTTTGGGACTTAGTCTCTGAGCATTCTTTTGGGATTCTGGTTAACCATTTGCCAATTTTTTTAAAATGTTGCCACTTTTGTTTAATGCTTTCTGGTCAACCTTTCCCTCTTTCAGACTTCACCGCGGCACATTGCTTCAGCCTCCTGGTTAATCATTTCACCCCTTTTAATCATTTTTGCAACTTTTGGTTAACCATTTCCCCCAGCTTCTGGTTAACCATTTCCCCTTTGGGACTTAGTCTCTGAGCATTCTTTTGGGATTCTGGTTAATCATTTGCCACTTTTTTAAAAATGTTGCCGCTTTTGTTTAATGCTTTCCCTGCTTTGTGGTCAAACTTTTCCCCTTTAGGACTTCATCGCCGCACATTATTTTCGACTTCTGGTTAATCATTTCACCCCTTTTAATCATTTTTGCAACTTTTGGTTAACCATTTCCCCCAGCTTCTGGTTAACCATTTCCCCTTTGGGACTTAGTCTCTGAGCATTCTTTTGGGATTCTGGTTAATCATTTGCCAATTTTTAAAAAATGTTGCCGCTTTTGTTTAATGCTTTCTGGTCAACCTTTCCCTCTTTCAGACTTCACCGCGGCACATTGCTTTAGCCTCCTGGTTAATCATTTCACCCCTTTTAATCATTTTTGCAACTTTTGGTTAACCATTTCCCCCAGCTTCTGGTTAACCATTTCCCCTTTGGGACTTAGTCTCTGAGCATTCTTTTGGGATTCTGGTTAATCATTTGCCACTTTTTAAAAAATGTTGCCGCTTTTGTTTAATCGTTTCCCTGCTATGTGGTCAACCTTTTCCCCTTTCAGACTTCATCGCCGCGCATTGTTGTCGACTTCTGGTTAATCATTTTTCCCCTTTAAATCTTTTTTTGCCACTTTCGGTTAACCATTTCACCCAGCTTCTGGTTAACCATTTGCCCCATTATACTGAATTTTTCCGCTTTGGTTTAATCATTTCCCTGCTTTCTTGTCAACCTTTTCCCCTTTTGGACTTCGCCGCCGCACTTTGCTTTTGCCTTCTGGTTAAACATTTCTCCCCTTTTAATCCTTTTTCCCACTTTTGGTTCACCAGTTCACCCAGCTTCTGGTTAACCATTTCCCCTTTGGGACTTAAGTCTCTGAGCATTCTTTTGGGATTCTGGTTAACCATTTGCCACTTTTTAAAAAATGTTGCCGCTTTTGTTTAATGCTTTCCCTGCTTTCTGGTCAACCTTTTCCCCTTACGACTTCGCCGCCGCACTTTGCTTTCGCCTTCTGGTTAATCATTTCACCCCTTTTAATCCTTTTTCCCACTTTGGGTTAGACAGTTCACCCAGCTACTGGTTAACCATTTGCCCCTTTGGGACTTAAGTCTCTGAGCATTATTTTGGGATTCTGGTTCACCATTTGTCCCTTTTTTAAAAATGTTGCTGCTTTTGTTTAATGCTTTCCCTGCTTTGCGGTCCACCTTTCCCTCTTTCCGACTTCATCGCCGCACCTTGTTTACGACATCTGGTTAAACATTTCTCCCCTTTTAATCCTTTTTCCCACTTTGGGTTAAGCAGTTCACCCTGCTTCTGTTTAACCATTTGCCCCTTTTTTACTGAATTTTTCCGCTTTGGTTTAATCATTTCCCTGCTTTCTTGTCAAACTTTTCCCCTTTTGGACTTCGCCGCCGCACTTTGCTTTCACCTTCTGGTTAAACATTTCTCCCCTTTTAATCCTTTTTCCCACTTTTGGTTAAACAGTTCACCCAGCTTCTGGTTAACCATTTGCCCCTTTGGGACTTAAGTCTCTGAGCATTCTTTTGTGATTCTGGTTCACCATTTGTCCCTTTTTAAAAGATATTGCTGCTTCTGTTTAATCCTTTCCCTGCTTTGCGGTCAACCTTTTCCTCTTTCAGACTTCATCGCCGCGCATTGTTTTCGACATCTGGTTCAACATTTCTCCCCTTTTAATCCTCTTTCCCACTTTTGGTTAAGCAGTTCACCCAACTTCTGGTTAACCATTTGCCCCTTTTTACTGAATTTTTCTGCTTTTGTTTAATCATTTCCCTGCTTTCTGGTCAACCTTTTCCCCTTTAGGACTTCGCCGCCGCACTTTGCTTTCGCCTTCTGGTTAATCATTTCACAACATTTTAATCCTTTTTCCCACTTTTGGTTAAACAGTTCACCCAGCTTCTGGTTAACCATTTGCCCCTTTGGGACTTAAGTCTCTGAGCATTCTTTTGGGATTCTGGTTCACCATTTGTCCCTTTTTAAAAGATATTGCTGCTTCTGTTTAATCCTTTCCCTGCTTTGCGGTCAACCTTTTCCTCTTTCAGACTTCATCGCCGCGCATTGTTTTCGACATCTGGTTCAACATTTCTCCCCTTTTAATCCTCTTTCCCGCTTTTGGTTAAGCAGTTCACCCTGCTTCTGGTTAACCATTTGCCCCTTTTTACTGAATTTTTCCGCTTTGGTTTAATCATTTCCCTGCTTTCTTGTCAAACTTTTCCCCTTTTGGACTTCGCCGCCGCACTTTGCTTTCGCCTTCTGGTTAATCATTTCACAACATTTTAATCCTTTTTCCCACTTTTGGTTAAACAGTTCACCCAGCTTCTGGTTAACCATTTGCCCCTTTGGGACTTAAGTCTCTGAGCATTCTTTTGTGATTCTGGTTCACCATTTGTCCCTTTTTAAAAGATATTGCTGCTTTTGTTTAATCCTTTCCCTGCTTTGCGGTCAACCTTTTCCTCTTTCAGACTTCATCGCCGCGCATTGTTTTCGACATCTGGTTCAACATTTCTCCCCTTTTAATCCTCTTTCCCACTTTTGGTTAAGCAGTTCACCCAACTTCTGGTTAACCATTTGCCCCTTTTTACTGAATTTTTCTGCTTTTGTTTAATCATTTCCCTGCTTTATGGTCAACCTTTTCCCCTTTAGGACTTCGACGCGGCACATTGCTTTCGCCTTCTGGTTAATCATTTCACCCCTTTTAATCCTTTTTCCCACTTTTGGTTAAACAGTTCACCCAGCTTCTGGTTAACCATTTGCCCTTTGGTACTTAAGTCTCTGAGCATTCTTTTGGGATTCTGGTAAACCATTTGTCCCTTTTTTTAAAATGCTGCTGCTTTTGTTTAATGCTTTCCCTGCTTTGCGGTCAACCTTTTCCTCTTTCAGACTTCATCGCCGCGCATTGTTTTCGACATCTGGTTCAACATTTCTCCCCTTTTAATCCTCTTTCCCACTTTTGGTTAAGCAGTTCACCCAACTTCTGGTTCACCACTTGCCCCTTTTTACTGAATTTTTCTGCTTTTGTTTAATCATTTCCCTGCTTTCTGGTCAACCTTTTCCCCTTTAGGACTTCGACGCGGCACATTGCTTTCGCCTTCTGGTTCATCATTTCACCCCTTTTAATCCTCTTTCCCACTTTTGGTTAAGCAGTTCACCCAACTTCTGGTTCACCACTTGCCCCTTTTTACTGAATTTTTCTGCTTTTGTTTAATCATTTCCCTGCATTCCGGTCAACCTTTCCCTCTTTCAGACTTAATCGCCGCACATTGTTGTCGACTTCTGGTTGATCAGTTCACCCCTTTTTTATCCTTTTTCCCACTTTGGGTTAAGCAGTTCACCCAGCTTCTGGTTAACCATTTGCCCCTTTGGGACTTAAGTCTCTGAGCATTCTTTTGGGATTCTGGTAAACCATTTGTCCCTTTTTAAAAAATGCTGCTGCTTTTGTTTAATGCTTGCCCTGCTTTGCGGTCGATCATTTCACCCCTTTTAATCCATTTTTGCCACTTTGGGTTAAACAGTTCACACAACTTCTGGTTCACCATTTCACATTTCGGAACTTTTATTCCCACCATTACTTTGGGCTTCTGGTTCATCATTTCACGCTGTTTTACAAATCTTTGCCGCTTCACTTTTAATCCACAAACCGGGGCTCGCTTTCGGGTGGGGGGGGGGGGGGGGGGGGGTAGCGGGTTTGGGCCGGGCACTCCACATCCCGGTGTGCGACCGGGTTCGTTCTGGTACCGCTCGGTGCCCCTCGTCCTGCTCTTGCCGCGGAAGCAAACCAGACGACCGTCGGTCTCACGCCCGAG
The DNA here is from genome assembly GCF_035084215.1 of Heptranchias perlo. Taxonomy (NCBI): domain Eukaryota; kingdom Metazoa; phylum Chordata; class Chondrichthyes; order Hexanchiformes; family Hexanchidae; genus Heptranchias; species Heptranchias perlo. The sequence continues at coordinate 16,462 of NW_027138717.1, forward strand.
GGGAGAGGAGGCGGAAAGCGGTTTGCAGCCTTTCGCTGTACCTCCGGCGGGCAGCGCCGCACCTCCGAGTGCTCGGTACCGTTCGCTGCGCCTCGTCCGGCCGCACGCAGCGAGCCAAACCCGGAGGAAATCGGCCTGTGCCTTCTCGAGATATGGGCCTCCGGGTGGGACGGACAAACCGGGGCCCCGAGCTCGCTTTCGGCGGCCCGGCACTCGACTTCCCGGTGTCCGAACGTGATCCTTCCGGTACCCTTCGGTGCCCCTTGCCCGACTCTAGCTCCCGTGCTGAAGCGGAGTCGGTCGGCCTGACGGCCTGCCGAGTTAACCAGCGGAAAGCGGTGCGCAGCCTTTCGCTTGCAGCTCCGGCGGGCAGCGCCGCACCTCCGGCTGCTCAGTGCCGTCCGCTGCTCCCCTTCCGGCTGCACGCAGCGAACCATACCCGGAGGAAATCGGCCTCGGCCTTCCGGAGATATGGGCCTGCGAGTGGGACCAATAAATCGGTGCACATTTCCGGCTCGGTTTCCGGCCTCGGCACTATCAGTTCACGCCGTCCGACCGACGTCGTTCTGGCACGGTTCCGTTGCTCCTTGATCCGGTCCAGCCACGGTAATCAGCCGAAGATGGTGGGGGGGACACATTGCCCGCCGAGTTAGCCGGAGGAGATCGGCCTCGGACTTCCTCAGATATCAGCCTCCGGGTGGGACAGACAAACCGGGGACCCGAGCACGCTTTCGGCGGCCCGCTGGTCGACTTCCCGGTGTGCGACCGGGTTCGTTCCGGTACCGTTCGCTGCCCCTCGTCCTGCTCTAGCCGCGGAAACAAACCCGACGACCGTCGGTCTCACGCCCGCGGAGGGAGGTGGCGGAAAGTGGTTTGCAGCCTTTCGCTGTACCTCCGGCGGGCAGCGCCCGACCTCCGAGTGCTCGGTACCGTCCGCTGCGCCTGGTCCTGCCGCACACAACGAGCCATACCCGGTGGAAATCGGCCTGTGCCTTCCAGAGATATGGGCCTCCGGGTGGGACGGACAAACCGGGGCCCCGTGCTCGCTTTCGGCGGCCCGCTAGTCGACTTCCCGGTGTGCGACCGGGTTCCTTCCGGTACCGTTCGCTGCCCCTCGTCCTGCTCTAGCCGCGGAAACAAACCCGACGACCGTCGGTCTCACGCCCGCGGAGGGAGGCGGCGGAAAGTGGTTTGCAGCCATTCGCTGTACCTCCGGCGGGCAGCGCCCGACCTCCGAGTGCTCGGTACCGTCCGCTGCGCCTGGTCCGGCCGCACACAACGAGCCATACCCGGTGGAAATCGGCCTGTGCCTTCCGGAGATATGGGCCTCCGGGTGGGACGGACAAACCGGGGCCCCGAGCGGTGGCACCCTGCTCGCTTTCAGCGGCCCGGCACTCGACTTCCCGGTGTGCGAACGTCATCCTTCCGGTACTCAACCGTGCCCCTTGCCCCACTCTAGCTCCGGCGGTAAAGCGAAGTCGGTCGGTCTCACGGACGCCGAGTTAGCAGGCGGAAAGCGGTGCGCAGCCTTTCGCTGTCACTCCGGCGGGCTGCACCGCATCTCCGAGTGCTCGGTACCGTACGCTGCGCCGCCTCCTGCCGCACGCAACGAGCCATACCCGGAGGAAATCGGCCTCGGCGTTCCGGAGTTATCCGCCTCCGAGTGGGCCTGACCAAGCGGGGTGAACTGGAAATCATTAACCAACGTACTTCCAGGTTTTCACCCGCAGAGGGCAGCACTCTATTCTCCGTTTTAAATTGGGCCGACCCGGCTCCGTTTCGAGACCCGGCACTCGACTTCCCGGTGTGCGAACGTGATCGTTCCGGTACCCAACCGTGCCTCTTGCCCCACTCTAGCTCCGGCGGTAAAGCGAAGTCGGTCGGTCTCACGGACGCCGAGTTAGCAGGCGGAAAGCGGTGCGCAGCCTTTCGCTGTCACTCCGGCGGGCAGCATCGCACCTCCCAGTGCTCGGTACCGTACGCTGCGCCGCCTCCTGCCGCACGCAACGAGCCATACCCGGAGGAAATCGGCCTCGGCCTTCCTGAGATATCAGCCTCCGAGTGGGCCCGACGAGTCGGTGGCACCCTGCTCGCTTTCAGCGGCCCGGCACTCGACTTCCCGGTATGCGAACGTGATCGTTCCGGTACCCAAACGTGCCCCTTGCCCCACTCTAGCTCCGGCGCTAAAGCGGAGTCGGTCGGTCTCACGGACGCCGAGTTACCAGGCGGAAAGCGGTGCGCAGCCTTTCGCTGTCACTCCGGCGGGCAGCATCGCACCTCCGAGTGCTCGGTACCGTACGCTGCGCCTCCTCCTGCCGCACGCAACAAGCCATACCCGGAGGAAATCGGCCTCGGCCTTCCTGAGATATCAGCCTCCGAGTTGGCCCGACGAGTCGGTGGCACCCTGCTCGCTTTCAGCGGCCCGGCACTCGACTTCCCGGTATGCGAACGTGATCGTTCCGGTACCCTTCGGTGCCCCTTGCCCCACTCTAGCTCCGGTGCTAAAGCGGAGTCGGTCGGTCTCACGGACGCCGAGTTAGCAGGCGGAAAGCGGTGCGCAGCCTTTCGCTGTCACTCCGGCGGGCAGCACCGCACCTCCGAGTGCTCGGTACCGTACGCTGCGCCTCCTCCTGCCGCACGCAACGAGCCATACCCGGAGGAAATCGGCCTCGGCGTTCCGGAGTTATCCGCCTCCGAGTGGGCCTGACCAAGCGGGGTGAACTGGAAATCATTAACCAACGTACTTCCAGGTTTTCACCCGCAGAGGGCAGCACTCTCTTCTCCGTTTTAAACTGGGCCGACCCGGCTCCGTTTCGAGACCCGGCACTCGACTTCCCGGTGTGCGACCGGGTTCGTTCCGGTACCGTTCGCTGCCCCTCGTCCTGCTCGAGCCGCGGAACCAAACCCGATGACCGTCGGTCTCACGCCCGCGGAGGGAGGCGGCGGAAAGTGGTTTGCAGCCTTTCGCTGTACCTCCGGCGGGCAGCGCCGGACCTCCGAGTGCTCGGTACCGTCCGCTGCGCCTGGTCCGGCCGCATACAACGAGCCATACCCGGAGGAAATCGGCCTGTGCCTTCCGGAGATATGGGCCTCCGGGTGGGACGGACAAACCGGGGCCCCGAGCGGTGGCACCCTGCTCGCTTTCAGCGGCCCGGCACTCGACTTCACGGTGTGCGAACGTGATCGTTCCGGTACCCAACGGTGCCCCTTGCCCCACTCTAGCTCCGGCGGTAAAGCGGAGTCGGTCGGTCTCACAGACGCCGAGTTACCAGGCGGAAAGCGGTGCGCAGCCTTTCGCTGTCACTCCGGCGGGCAGCACCGCACCTCCGAGTGCTCGGTACCGTACGCTGCGCCTCCTCCTGCCGCACGCAACGAGCCATACCCGGAGGAAATCGGCCTCGGCGTTCCGGAGTTATCCGCCTCCGAGTGGGCCTGACCAAGCGGGGTGAACTGGAAATCATTAACCAACGTACTTCCAGGTTTTCACCCGCAGAGGGCAGCACTCTATTCTCCGTTTTAAATTGGGCCGACCCGGCTCC
>NW_027138717.1:32500-36903 GCF_035084215.1 Heptranchias perlo
CTTTTGCTCAATCGTTTCCCCATTTATAATTAATTTTAAAAATCGGGTTACTCAGTTCTGGTTTACCAGTTCCCTCTTCGGACTTAGTTTTTGGTTAATCATTTCCGGTTCACCAGTTCCCGTTTTGGACTTAGTCTCTGCGGGCCGTTTCTCACCTTTTGGTTCATCAGTTCCCCTCTTTTAATAATTTTTTGGCTGCTTTCGTTTGATCATTTCCCTGCCTTCTGGGTAACTTTTCCCCCTTAGGACTTCATCGCCGCACATAATTTTCGACTTCTGGTTGATCATTTCACCCCTTTTAATCATTTTTGCAACTTTTGGTTAACCATTTCCCCCAGCTTCTGGTTAACCATTTCCCCTTTGGGACTTAGTCTCTGAGCATTCTTTTGGGATTCTGGTTAACCATTTGCCAATTTTTAAAAAATGTTGCCACTTTTGTTTAATGCTTTCCGGTCAACCTTTGCCTCTTTCAGACTTCACCGCGGCACATTGCTTCAGCCTCCTGGTTAATCATTTCACCCCTTTTAATCATTTTTGCAACTTTTGGTTAACCATTTCCCCCAGCTTCTGGTTAACCATTTCCCCTTTGGGACTTAGTCTCTGAGCATTCTTTTGGGATTCTGGTTAATCATTTGCCAATTTTTAAAAAATGTTGCCGCTTTTGTTTAATGCTTTCTGGTCAACCTTTCCCTCTTTCAGACTTCACCGCGGCACATTGCTTTAGCCTCCTGGTTAATCATTTCACCCCTTTTAATCATTTTTGCAACTTTTGGTTAACCATTTCCCCCAGCTTCTGGTTAACCATTTCCCCTTTGGGACTTAGTCTCTGAGCATTCTTTTGGGATTCTGGTTAATCATTTGCCAATTTTTAAAAAATGTTGCCGCTTTTGTTTAATGCTTTCTGGTCAACCTTTCCCAATTTCAGACTTCACCGCGGCACATTGCTTTAGCCTCCTGATTAATCATTTCACCCCTTTTAATCATTTTTGCAACTTTTGGTTAACCATTTCCCCCAGCTTCTGGTTAACCATTTCCCCTTTGGGACTCGGTCTCTGAGCATTCTTTTGGGATTCTGGTTAATCATTTGCCAATTTTTAAAAAATGTTGCCGCTTTTGTTTAATGCTTTCTGGTCAACCTTTCCCTCTTTCAGACTTCACCGCGGCACATTGCTTTAGCCTCCTGGTTAATCATTTCACCCCTTTTAATCATTTTTGCAACTTTTGGTTAACCATTTCCCCCAGCTTCTGGTTAACCATTTCCCCTTTGGGACTTAGTCTCTGAGCATTCTTTTGGGATTCTGGTTAACCATTTGCCAATTTTTTTAAAATGTTGCCACTTTTGTTTAATGCTTTCTGGTCAACCTTTCCCTCTTTCAGACTTCACCGCGGCACATTGCTTCAGCCTCCTGGTTAATCATTTCACCCCTTTTAATCATTTTTGCAACTTTTGGTTAACCATTTCCCCCAGCTTCTGGTTAACCATTTCCCCTTTGGGACTTAGTCTCTGAGCATTCTTTTGGGATTCTGGTTAATCATTTGCCACTTTTTTAAAAATGTTGCCGCTTTTGTTTAATGCTTTCCCTGCTTTGTGGTCAAACTTTTCCCCTTTAGGACTTCATCGCCGCACATTATTTTCGACTTCTGGTTAATCATTTCACCCCTTTTAATCATTTTTGCAACTTTTGGTTAACCATTTCCCCCAGCTTCTGGTTAACCATTTCCCCTATGGGACTTAGTCTCTGAGCATTCTTTTGGGATTCTGGTTAATCATTTGCCAATTTTTAAAAAATGTTGCCGCTTTTGTTTAATGCTTTCTGGTCAACCTTTCCCTCTTTCAGACTTCACCGCGGCACATTGCTTTAGCCTCCTGGTTAATCATTTCACCCCTTTTAATCATTTTTGCAACTTTTGGTTAACCATTTCCCCCAGCTTCTGGTTAACCATTTCCCCTTTGGGACTTAGTCTCTGAGCATTCTTTTGGGATTCTGGTTAATCATTTGCCACTTTTTAAAAAATGTTGCCGCTTTTGTTTAATCGTTTCCCTGCTATGTGGTCAACCTTTTCCCCTTTCAGACTTCATCGCCGCGCATTGTTGTCGACTTCTGGTTAATCATTTTTCCCCTTTAAATCTTTTTTTGCCACTTTCGGTTAACCATTTCACCCAGCTTCTGGTTAACCATTTGCCCCATTATACTGAATTTTTCCGCTTTGGTTTAATCATTTCCCTGCTTTCTTGTCAACCTTTTCCCCTTTTGGACTTCGCCGCCGCACTTTGCTTTTGCCTTCTGGTTAAACATTTCTCCCCTTTTAATCCTTTTTCCCACTTTTGGTTCACCAGTTCACCCAGCTTCTGGTTAACCATTTCCCCTTTGGGACTTAAGTCTCTGAGCATTCTTTTGGGATTCTGGTTAACCATTTGCCACTTTTTAAAAAATGTTGCCGCTTTTGTTTAATGCTTTCCCTGCTTTCTGGTCAACCTTTTCCCCTTACGACTTCGCCGCCGCACTTTGCTTTCGCCTTCTGGTTAATCATTTCACCCCTTTTAATCCTTTTTCCCACTTTGGGTTAGACAGTTCACCCAGCTACTGGTTAACCATTTGCCCCTTTGGGACTTAAGTCTCTGAGCATTATTTTGGGATTCTGGTTCACCATTTGTCCCTTTTTTAAAAATGTTGCTGCTTTTGTTTAATGCTTTCCCTGCTTTGCGGTCCACCTTTCCCTCTTTCCGACTTCATCGCCGCACCTTGTTTACGACATCTGGTTAAACATTTCTCCCCTTTTAATCCTTTTTCCCACTTTGGGTTAAGCAGTTCACCCTGCTTCTGTTTAACCATTTGCCCCTTTTTTACTGAATTTTTCCGCTTTGGTTTAATCATTTCCCTGCTTTCTTGTCAAACTTTTCCCCTTTTGGACTTCGCCGCCGCACTTTGCTTTCACCTTCTGGTTAAACATTTCTCCCCTTTTAATCCTTTTTCCCACTTTTGGTTAAACAGTTCACCCAGCTTCTGGTTAACCATTTGCCCCTTTGGGACTTAAGTCTCTGAGCATTCTTTTGTGATTCTGGTTCACCATTTGTCCCTTTTTAAAAGATATTGCTGCTTCTGTTTAATCCTTTCCCTGCTTTGCGGTCAACCTTTTCCTCTTTCAGACTTCATCGCCGCGCATTGTTTTCGACATCTGGTTCAACATTTCTCCCCTTTTAATCCTCTTTCCCACTTTTGGTTAAGCAGTTCACCCAACTTCTGGTTAACCATTTGCCCCTTTTTACTGAATTTTTCTGCTTTTGTTTAATCATTTCCCTGCTTTCTGGTCAACCTTTTCCCCTTTAGGACTTCGCCGCCGCACTTTGCTTTCGCCTTCTGGTTAATCATTTCACAACATTTTAATCCTTTTTCCCACTTTTGGTTAAACAGTTCACCCAGCTTCTGGTTAACCATTTGCCCCTTTGGGACTTAAGTCTCTGAGCATTCTTTTGGGATTCTGGTTCACCATTTGTCCCTTTTTAAAAGATATTGCTGCTTCTGTTTAATCCTTTCCCTGCTTTGCGGTCAACCTTTTCCTCTTTCAGACTTCATCGCCGCGCATTGTTTTCGACATCTGGTTCAACATTTCTCCCCTTTTAATCCTCTTTCCCGCTTTTGGTTAAGCAGTTCACCCTGCTTCTGGTTAACCATTTGCCCCTTTTTACTGAATTTTTCCGCTTTGGTTTAATCATTTCCCTGCTTTCTTGTCAAACTTTTCCCCTTTTGGACTTCGCCGCCGCACTTTGCTTTCGCCTTCTGGTTAATCATTTCACAACATTTTAATCCTTTTTCCCACTTTTGGTTAAACAGTTCACCCAGCTTCTGGTTAACCATTTGCCCCTTTGGGACTTAAGTCTCTGAGCATTCTTTTGTGATTCTGGTTCACCATTTGTCCCTTTTTAAAAGATATTGCTGCTTTTGTTTAATCCTTTCCCTGCTTTGCGGTCAACCTTTTCCTCTTTCAGACTTCATCGCCGCGCATTGTTTTCGACATCTGGTTCAACATTTCTCCCCTTTTAATCCTCTTTCCCACTTTTGGTTAAGCAGTTCACCCAACTTCTGGTTAACCATTTGCCCCTTTTTACTGAATTTTTCTGCTTTTGTTTAATCATTTCCCTGCTTTATGGTCAACCTTTTCCCCTTTAGGACTTCGACGCGGCACATTGCTTTCGCCTTCTGGTTAATCATTTCACCCCTTTTAATCCTTTTTCCCACTTTTGGTTAAACAGTTCACCCAGCTTCTGGTTAACCATTTGCCCTTTGGTACTTAAGTCTCTGAGCATTCTTTTGGGATTCTGGTAAACCATTTGTCCCTTTTTTTAAAATGCTGCTGCTTTTGTTTAATGCTTTCCCTGCTTTGCGGTCAACCTTTTCCTCTTT
>NW_027138718.1:0-36874 GCF_035084215.1 Heptranchias perlo
GACCAGTTAGCCTAATATCTGTTGTGGGGAAATTACTAGAGTCTATAATTAAGGACAGAGTGACTGAACACATTGAACATTTTCCGTTGATCAGGGAGAGCCAGCGTGGATTTGTAAAGGGGAGGTCATGCCTGACAAACCTGATTGAATTTTTTGAAGAGTTGACTAAAGTGGTGGACAGGGGAATGTCTATGGATGTTGTTTATATGGACTTCCAGAAGGCATTCGATAAAGTCCCTCATAAGAGATTGTTAGCTAAAGTTGAAGCTCATGGAATTGAGGGCAAATTATTGACCTGGTTAGGAAATTGACTGAGCAGCAGGAGACAGAGAGTAGGGATAATGGGCAGGTACTCAAATCAACAGGATGTGACTTGTGGTGTCCCACAGGGATCTGTGTTGGGGCCTCAACTATTCACTGTATTTATTAACGACTTAGATGACAGGATAGAGAGCCACATATCCAAGTTTGCTGATGATACAGCATTGTAAGCAATGTAGATGGAAGCATAAAATATTAATAGATTAAGTGAATGGGCAAAACTGTGGCAAATGGATTTCAGTGTAGGCAAGTGCGAGGTCATCCACTTTGGACCTAAAAAGGATAGATCAGAGTACTTTCTAAATGGTGAATAGCTCTAAACAGTGGAGGTCCAAAGAGACTTAGGGGTCCGTGTACATAGATCATTAAAATGTCATGGACAGGTACAGAAAATAATCAAAAAGGCTAATGGAATGTTGGCCTTTCTATCTGGAGGACTAGAATACAAGGGGGCAGAAGTTATGCTACAGCTGTACAAAGCTCTGGTTAGACCACACCTGGAGTACTGTGTTCAGTTCTGGGCACCGCACCTTAGGAAGGATATATTGGCCTTGGAGGGAGTGCTGCGTAGATTTACTAGAATGATACCTGGACTCCAAGGGTTAAATTACAAGGAGAGATTACACAAACTAGGGTTGTATTCCCTGGAATTTAAAAGATTAAGGGGTGATTTGATCGAAGTTTTCAAGATATTAAGGGGAACTGATAGGGTGGATAGAGAGAAACTATTTCCGCTGGTTGGGAGTCTAGGACTAGGGGACATAGCCTAAAAATTAGTGCCAGCACTTACACGATTGAAGTTAGGAAACACTCCTACACGCAAAGGGTGGTAGAAGTTTGGAACTCTCTTCCGTAAACAGCAGTTGATGTTAGCTCAATTGTTAATTTTAAATCTGAGATAGATAGCTTTTTGTTAACCAAAGGTATTAAGGAATATGGATCTAAATGGTACAATTATAAAGGGGTGTAGGAATAGAGAGGCCTGGGGGTGCACATATAAAAATCTTTGAAGGTGGCAGGACAAATTAAGAAGGCTGTTAAAAAAGCATATGCGATCCTGGGCTTTATTAATAGAGGCATAAAGTACAAAAGCAGGGAAGTTACGCTAAACCTTTATAAGACACTGGTTAGGCCTGAGCTGGAGTATTGTGTTCAATTCTGGGCACCACACTTTAGGAATGATGTGGAGGTGCCGGTGATGGACTGGGGTTGACAAATGTAAGGAATCTTACAACACCAGGCTTGTGATTTTCAAATAAAACTGTTGGACTATAACCTGGTGTTGTAAGATTCCATACACTTTAGGAAGGATGTGAAGGCCTTAGAGAGGGTGCAGAAGAGATTTACCAGAATGGTGCCAGGGATGCGGGACTTCAGTTATGTGGAGAAGCTGGGATTGTTCTCCTTAGAACAGAGAAGATTAAGGGGAGATTTGATAGAGGTGTTCAAAATCATGTACGGTTTTGTCAGAGTAAACAAGGAGAAACTGTTTCCAGTGGCAGACGGGTCAGTAACCAGAGAACACAGATTTACGGTGATCGGCAAAAGAGCCAGAGGCGAGATGGGGAAACGTTTTTTTAGCGCAGCGAGTTGTGATCTGGAATGCACTGCCTGAAAGTGTCGTGGAGGCAGATTCAATAGTAACTTTCAAAAAGGAATTAGAACCATAGAACCATAGAAAAGATACAGCACAGAAGGGGGCCATTCGGCCCATTGTGTCCGCGCCGGCTTGAAGAACAACCAGGTGCCCATTCTAATCCCACCTTCCAGCACCCGATCCATAGCCCTGCAGCTTACAACAGTTTAGGTGCAGGTCCAGGTACTTTTTGAAGAGTTGAGGGTCCTTGCCTCTACCACCAATTCAGGGAGCGAATTCCATACACCCACCACCCTCTGGGTAAAAAAGTTTTTTCTCATGTCCCCTCTAATCCTTCTGCCAATCGGCTTAAATCTATCTCCTCTAGTTCTTCAACTCTCCGCTAGGGGAAACAGGTACTTCCTGTCTACTCTATCTGGGCCCCTCATAATTTTGTACACCTCAATCAAGTCACCCCTCAGCCTCCTCTGCTCCAAGGGAAACAACCCCAGCCTATCCAATCTCTCCTCATAGCTCCAATTTTCAAGCCCTGGCAACATTCTTGTAAATCTTCTCTGCACTCTCTCCAGAGCAATTACGTCCTTCCTGTAATGTGGTGACCAGAACTGCGCACAATACTCCAGCTGTGGCTTTACCAGCGTTTTATACAGTTCCATCATTTGATCCCTGATTTTGTATTCTATACCTTGGCTAATAACGGAGAGCATTCCGTATGCCTTCTTCACAACCTTATCTACCTGTACTGCCACCTTCTGGGACCTGTGCACATGCACTCCAAGGTCTCTCACTTCCTCTACCCCTCTCAATATATTCCCATTTACTGCGTATTCCCTTTTACTTTTTGCCCTCCCTATGTGCATTACCTCACACTTCTCCGGGTTGAACTCCATTTGCCACTTTTCCGCCCACTCCACCAACCCATTGATATCTTCTTGGAGTCTACAATTAGGTAAATACTTGAAGGGCAAAAATTTATAGGGCTGTGGGGAAAGAACAGGGGAGTGGGACTAATTGGATAGCTCTTTCAAAGAGCCAGTACTGGCACGATGGGCCGAATGGCTTCCTTCTGTGCTGTGATGATTCTATGATTCTAGCAGGGACACTATAACTAACAGATAGGGCATCTGGGTCCTTAGTGAATGGCAGGACCAACAGTCTATCGCCTTAACCAATGAGATTGAGGAGGAAAGCTGTAGACTGCAGGAAGATATCAATGGACTGGTCAGGTGGGCAGAAAATTGGCAAATGGAGAAGTGTGAGGTGAAGCATTTGGGGAGGGCAAACAAGGCAAGGGAATACACAATGAACGGGAGGATACTGAGAGGTGTAGAGGAAGTGAGGGACCTTGGAGTGCATGTCCACAGATCCCTGAAGGTAGCAGGACAAGTAGATAAGGTGGTTAAAAAGGCATACGGGATACTTTCCTTTACTAGCCGAGACATAGAATATAAGAGCAGGGAGGTTATGCTGGAACTGTATAAAACACTAGTTAGGCCACAGCTTGAGTACTGTGTACAGTTCTGGTCACCACATTACAGGAAAGATGTGATTGCACTAGAGAGGTTACAGAGGAGATTTACGAGGATGTTGCCAGGACTGGAGAATTTTAGCTATAAGGAAAGATTGGATAGGCTGGGGTTGTTTTCTTTGGAACAAAGGAGGCTGAGGGGAGATTTAATTGAGATAAAATTATAACGGGACCAGAGAGAGTGGATAGGAAGGACCTATTTCCCTTAGCGGAGGGGTCTGTGACCAGGGACATAGATTTAAAGTAATTGGTAGAAGGATTAGACGGGAGCTGAGGAGAAATTTTTTCACCAGAGGGTGGTGGGGGTCTGGAACTCACTGCCTGAAAGGGTGGTAGAGGCAGAAACCCTTAAGCTGGAAAGCTCTTTTTTGGCCGGTGTGAACACCATGGGCCGAATGGCCTCCTTCTATGCTGTAACTTTCTATGATTCTATGGGTCTATGATTGAGAAAGAAACAGAGGAACGACGGAGAAGGAGGGAGAATTAGAGTCAAATCAGGTACAGAAAGAAAAAATAAAGAGGGAAAGAAAGATTGGATTAAGAGAGAGAGACAAAAGGCAGAAAGGTAAAGTAAGAAAAGAATTAAAAAATTAAAAATTTGACATTTTTAAAATCTCTAAGAACAATTTGCCACCTTAAGGAATGAGACTCCACAGTTTAAATGGTTCAATTTCTGGGCCAGAGAGGTTGGTCAGCATAGAATCAACAATTATCATATCGTTAACAGGGTACTTGCGCTCTTAATCGCCAGCCCTAACTTTCTGTGGTGAGTTTAATGAGCAATTAATGTGCAAATCCAGCAAGTTCTTAAAAATAACGGGGAGGTTAGGGGCGAGATGCCGTTTGTGTGAAGCAAACAGAGGAGCAGCGTAAATCGCCCAGTGAGTTCCAGAGACTCACAACTCACAGTGTATCTCTTCATCCCCTGAACTTGCTGGTCGATTTACGCGTTAATAAGGGCCTGCGTCGTTAACACACCATTATTTATCCAGCAAGATTTGGCCCAATCTGACCATTCATCTACCAATCCGAGAGAGCTCATCGAAACGTACCCTTGTAGATCTTCCAGAATTCCATCTAGGAAAAAATGAAGAAGAGCATTGCATAAATCACCTTGAACCAATATTTACATAAAGCTTAGATAATGGGAGAAGTAAAGACTAGTCGTGGCCCTATAATAAAGAGACAATAGGAGCTGCCATATCAACTGGAGAGCAATGGACTGAGTGTGTCCACAAGTATAAAGTGGAGCATCACTGGATGGGAGCACAAGTTGCTAAATTGCTACAATTGTATTATAGATCGACCTCCAACCGTAGTCCCTGTCTAGTGAGCCTTCACAGCACAAGCAACCCCTGCTGGGCAAAAATTATTTAAGTATGATAGTGATTCTCAGATCAAATGTGTTCCAACCTTTACACGAGCTCACCGTAAAAGGGGACAGCAGAATTGGGCCTCATTACTATTTAAACAACAGGATGTAACATGAAACAGGATCGCTCTCCCTGTCTGTCACATGTATGTGTATTGCAAACAACAAGTCACCATACCCGTATTTCCTGTACTTGGATCCAGTGACCCCTGCTGGAAGGGTCCCATGTCTGAGGACAGGGCAAATAACTGGTGTGAGAGTCAGAGATCAATGGGGAATTAGTGAATACAAGATAGTTGCGTTCAATGTCAGAATAGAAAGGGATAATGAGTCAAAGGGTGCTGGACTGGAAAAAGGCAGGTAAGTTCAGCGAGATAAGGGAACTGGTCCAAATTAACTGGGTTAGCAAACAGATCAGCAGTGGGAAATCTTCAAATATGAGATAGATAGAGTACAGAATTAATCTATTCCTATAAAAAGAAAAGAAAGAACTTGCATTTATATAGCGCCTTTCACGACCTCAGGATGTTCCAAAGCGCTTTACAGCCCATGCAGTACTTTTGAAGTGTAGTCACTGTTGTCATGTAGGAAACACGGCAGCCAATTTGCGCACAGCAAGATCCCACAAATAGCAATGCGATAATGACCAGATAATCTGTTTTAGTGATGTTGGTTGAGGGATAAATATTGGCCAGGACACAGGGGAGATCTTCCCCACTCTTCTTCGAAATAGTGCAATGGGATCCTTTATGTCTACCTGAGAGGCTGGACGGGGCCTTGGTTTAACGTCTCATCGGAAAGACTATAAAATATAAAGGGGGCTCTCTCAAAGAATACAGTTTAGTGGATAAAGTGAAACTTAAAAGGGAGATGTGTGATAAAGTTGGGGCTAATAATAAAAAAATAATCAAGAGGAATATAGAAAGTGTAGCAGAGAAGTGAAAAGGAAATAGGAAAAAAGTCTAGCAGGTTATATAAAATTAAATAGTAAGGCCTTTTATAAGAAAACAAGAAGTAAAATGCTAGTTAGAGAGGGCAGGACACTCAGGGAGGAAGGAGAGAGTGTAAGAGTAGAGGATGAAGGTGTGGAGAGATATTAAATATCCTAAATGAATGTAAAAGTGAGACTGTAGGTGTACGAGAGGAGGAAATGGAACAGTTCATCGAGATTACTATAAAAAAGGAATTGATTCTGAAAAAGGAGCAGAACTCAGGGTGGATCAGTCACTGGGCCCTGATGGCTGCACCCCAGGCTGTCCTGAGCTAAGTCCTGAGATGGACCAACTGTCAGCTGCACCATCTTGTGCTGTTGTATGAGCAGCCGGGCTCTGCCTCTTTTCTGCGACATCCACAGGCATCTGAGGGGGTTGGCAGGAGGGCACGTTTCAGAAACAGCATCATCATGTGGGCACATTCCTTATACTGACCACTAGCTCTGCATGGACACTGATCTAGGTAGCACTCTCGCCTCTGAGTCAGAAGGTCATGGGTTACAAGTCCCACTCCAGAGACTTGAGCACATAATCCAGGCTGACACTCCAGTGCAGTACTGAGGGAGAGCTGCACTGTCAGAGGTGCCATCTTTTGGATGAGATGTTAAACCGAGGCCCTGTCTCCCTCTCAGGTAGACGTAAAAGATCCCAAGGCATTATTTTGAAGAAGAGCAAGAGAGTTCTCTCCGGTTTTGTAGCAAATATTTATCCCTCAACCAATATCATTAAAACAGATTATCTGGTCATTATCATATTGCTGTTTGTGGGATCTTGCTGTGCACAAATTGGCTGCCGCGTTTCCTACATTACAACAGTGACTACAGTTCAAAAGTACTTCATTGGGTGTAAAGCATTTTGGGACATCCTGAGGTCATGAAAGGCACTATATGAATGGAAGTCCTTATTTTTTTTCTTTTTAAATGAGAAAAGGAAAATAGAAAATATTAAATAAAATGGAAATAGGGAGAACATGGGAAGAAGAGGAGAGTGAGACAGAGTCTGAAACTGATATGAAACACAGAATATTGGAAAAATGCAGCAGGTCTGTGAGCAACTGAAGAGTGAATTCAAAAATTGCAGACGACACCAAATTGGGGGATATAGATAATACTGAGGAGGACTGCGACAAAATACAGGAAGACATTAATAAACTTGCAGAATGGGTGTATAATTGGCAAATTAATTTCAATATAGATAAGTGTGAGATATTACATTTTGGTAGGAAGAATAAGGAGGCCACATATTGCTTGGATAATAAGAGTTTAAATGGGGTAAAGGAGCAAAGGGATCTAGGGGTACAGATACACAAATTACTAAAAGTAGCAGCACAGGTTAATAAGGTCAAAAAAAGCAAATCAAGCACTGGGGTTCAATTCTAGAGGTCTAGAATTGAAAAGCAGAGAAGTTATGTTAAACTTGTATAGAATCTTGGTTCGACCACACTGAGTACTGTGCACAGGTCTGGTCTCCATATTATAAAAAGGATATAGAGGCACAGGAGAAGATGCAAAAAAGATTTACTGAGATGATCCCAGAACTGAGAGGTTATATATATCAGGAAAGATTGAACAGGCTGGGTCTTTTTTCTCCAGAAAAAAGATTGAGGGGTGGCCTAATGGAGCTCTTTAAGATTATGAAGGGGTTTGATAGGGTAGACGTAGAGAAAACGTTTCCACTTGTGGGGAGACCAGAACTAGGGGCCACAAATATAAGATAGTCACTAATAAATCCAATAGAGAATTCAGGAGAAACTTCTTTACCCAGAGTGTGGTGAGAATGTGGAATTCACTACCACATGGTTGAGGCGACTAGCATTGATGCATTGAAGGGGAAGCTAGATAAACACATGAGGGAGAAAGGAATAGAACGATATGCTGATAGGGTGAGATGAAGTGGGGCGGGAGGAGGCTCGTGTGGAGCATAAACACCGGCATAGAGCAGTTGGGCCGAATGGCCTGTTTCTGGCTGTACATTCCATGTAATTCCATGAATTGACAGGTTAATGGTAGGAACATAGGAACATAGGAACAGGAGTAGGCCATTCAGCCCCTCGTACCTGCTCCGCCACTTGATAAGATCATGGCTGATCTGTGATCTAACTCCATATACCTGCCTTTGGCCCATATCCCTTAATACCTTTGGTTGCCAAAAAGCTATCTATCTCAGATTTAAATTTAGCAATTGAGCTAGTATCAATTGCCGTTTGCGGAAGAGAGTTCCAAACTTCTACCACCCTTTGTGTGTAGAAACGTTTTCTAATCTCGCTCCTGAAAGGTCTGGCTCTAATTTTTAGACTGTGCCCCCTACTCCTAGAATCCCCAACCAGCGGAAATAGTTTCTCTCTATCCACCCTATCCGTTCCCCTTAATATCTTATAAACTTCGATCAGATCACCCCTTAACCTTCGAAACTCCAGAGAATACAACCCCAATTTGTGTAATCTCTCCTCGTAACTTAACCCTTGAAGTCCGGGTATCATTCTAATAAACCCACGCTGCACTCCCTCCAAGGCCAATATGTCCTTCCGAAGGTGCGGTGCCCAGAACTGCTCACAGTACTCCAGGTGCGGTCTAACCAGGGTTTTGTATAGCTGCAGCATAACTTCTGCCCCCTTGTACTCCAGTCCTCTGGATATAAAGGCCATCATTCCATTAGCCTTATTGATTATTTTCTGCACCTGTTCATGACACTTCAATGATCTATGTACCTGAACACCTAAGTCCCTTTGGACATACACAGTTTTTAACTTTTTACCATTTAGAAAGTACCCTGTTCTATCTTTTTTTGATCCAAAGTGGATGACCTCACATTTGTCTACATTGAATTCCATTTGCCACAGTTTTGCCCATTCACTTAATCTATCAATATCGCTTTGTAATTTTATGTTTTCATCTACACTGCTTACAATGCCACCAATCTTTGTGTCATCGGCAAACTTAGATATGAGACTTTCTATGCCTTCATCTAAGTCGTTAATAAATATTGTGAATAATTGAGGCCCCAAGACAGATCCCTGCGGGACTCCACTAGTCACATCCTGCCAATGTGAGTACCTACCCATTATCCCTACTCTCTGTCGCCTTTCGCTCAGCCAATTTCCGAACCAAGTCCGTACTTTTCCCTCGATTCCATGGGCTTCCAACTTAGCTAACAGTCTCTTATGTGGGACCTTATCAAATGCCTTCTGGAAGTCCATATAAATAACATCCATTGACATTCCCCTGTCCACTACTTTAGTCACCTCTTCAAAAAATTCAATCAGGTTTGTCAGGCACGACCTGCCTTTCACAAATCCATGCTGGCTCTCTCTGATTAACTGAAAATTCTCGAGGTGTTCAGTCACCCTATCCTTAATTATAGACTCCAGCATTTTCCCCACAACAGATGTTAGGCTAACTGGTCTATAATTCCCCGGTTTCCCTCTCTCTCCTTTCTTAAAAAGCGGAGTGACATGTGCAATTTTCCAATCTAGAGGGACAGTTCCTAAATCTAGAGAACTTTGAAAGATTATAGTTTGGAGTGTAGCCGTGCATCGGAGCATTGTTGACAAAGCGTCTCAACTGAAAACCTTTGCCATTTCTTATCTCGGGTCTTCACCGGCCTGTTGTGTGTCCCCATCATCTGCAGTTCGAATCTCCAGAATCTGTTTTTCTAACCTTTCTATACCCAGTTTCGGTAATTAGTCAGAAAGCTCAGCAGCATCAGAAGGACTCTGAAAACAAACGGGCAGCCTGGAGGGGAGGGAACTCCCTGGAGTTGCTGCAATGTAAACTGAGCTGCAGCTCAGACCCAAAGCAACGAGAGGCAAAAGGCAGATTATCAGAATTTTTAATAAAAAAGGCATAAGTCTAAATTGCAGAATTCATCAAGTGCGAACAGTTTCAATTCAATGGTAACATCGCAATAAAATCATTGTCCAGTTTGGCGCTTAACTTGAATTCACCATTGCAACTTTATTAAGGATTGGTCTGTGAGGGAGTTAAGGGGTTCAGACTATAGACTGGGGTGTCAGAGAGTAAAGGGGTTCAGACTATAGACTGGGGTGTGAGGGGGTAAAGGGGTTCAGACTATAGACTGGGGTGTGAGGGGGTAAAGGGGTTCCGGCTATAGACTGGGGTGTGAGGGGGTAAAGGGGTTCAGACTATAGACTGGGGTGTGAGGGGGGTAAAGGGGTTCAGACTATAGACTGGGGTGTGAGGGGGTAAAGGGGCTCAGACTATAGACTGGGGTGTGAGGGGGTAAAGGGGCTCAGACTATAGACTGGGGTGTGAGGGGGTAAAGGGGTTCAGACTATAGACTGGGATGTGAGGGGGTAAAGGGGTTCAGACTATAGACTGGGGTGTGAGGGGGTAAAGGGGCTCAGACTATAGACTGGGGTGTGAGGGGGTAAAGGGGTTCAGACTATAGACTGGGGTGTGAGGGGGTAAAGGGGCTCAGACAATAGACTAGGGTATGAGGGAGTAAAAGGGTTCAGACTATAGACTGGGGTGTGAGGGGGTAAAGGGGCTCAGACTATAGACTGGGGTGTGAGGGGGTAAAGGGGTTCAGATTATAGACTGGGGTGTGAGGGGGTAAAGGGGCTCAGACTATAGACTGGGGTGTGAGGGGGTAAAGGGGCTCAGACTATAGACTGGGGTGTGAGGGGGTAAAGGGGTTCAGACTATAGACTGGGGTGTGAGGGGGTAAAGGGGTTCCGGCTATAGACTGGGGTATGAGGGGGTAAAGGGGCTCAGACTATAGACTGGGGTGTGAGGGGGTAAAGGGGTTCCGGCTATAGACTGGGGTATGAGGGGGTAAAGGGGCTCAGACTATAGACTGGGGTGTGAGGGGGTAAAGGGGTTCAGACTATAGACTGGGGTGTGAGGGGGTAAAGGGGTTCAGACTATAGACTGGGGTGTGAGGGGGTAAAGGGGCTCAGACTATAGACTGGGGTGTGAGGGGGTAAAGGGGTTCAGACTATAGACTGGGGTGTGAGGGGGTAAAGGGGTTCAGACTATAGACTGGGGTGTGAGGGGGTAAAGGGGCTCAGACTATAGACTGGGGTGTGAGGGGGTAAAGGGGTTCAGACTATAGACTGGGGTGTGAGGGGGTAAAGGGGTTCAGATTATAGACTGGGGTGTGAGGGGGTAAAGGGGTTCAGACTATAGACTGGGGTGTGAGGGGGTAAAGGGGTTCAGACTATAGACTGGGGTGTGAGGGGGTAAAGGGGTTCAGACTATAGACTGGGGTGTGAGGGGGTCAAGGGGTTCAGACTATAGACTGGGGTGTGAGGGAATGATTCAGATTACAGATTGGGATTTGACAGAGGGGCTGGGCTAAGCCGAAACACAGCGAGATACTTCAGTAGAACTAATGACACTTACGGTTCTCTGGTCATTTTCAAACACTTCCCTCGCTTCTTCGTACGAGCATTCCTCCTCGATACACTCCCGCTGAACGGAACCTCTTTTCAGCTCTTCCAGTCCCGAGTTAGCCCGTCTCTCTCTTTGTAATAGAAGTCTGGTGGCCTCTGTCTCTTTCAGGAAGACTAGATGGGACAGATCTCAATGGATACATCAGCAGAAAAACAGATTCAACACACCAGTATCTGGTACATTCGCGCCAGACAAGTGCCAGGCAATGACCATCTCCAACAAGGGGGAGTCTAACCACCTCCCTTTGACATTCAACGGTATTACCATCGCCGAATCCCCCACCATCAACATCCTGGGGGTCACCATTGACCAGAAACTTATCTGGACCAGCCATATAAATACAGTGGCTACAAGAGCAGGTCAGAGGCTGGGTATTCTGCAGCAAGTGACTCACCTCCTGACTCCCCAAAGCCTTTCCACCAGCTACAAGGCACAAGTCAGGAGTGTGATGGAATACTCTCCACTTGCCTGGATGAGTGCAGCTCCAACAACACTCAAGAAGCTCGATACCATCCAGGACAAAGCAGCCCGCTGGATTGGCACCCCATCCACCACCCTAAACATTCACTCCCTTCACCACCGGCGCACTGTGGCTGCAGTGTGTACCATCCATAGGATGCACTGCAGCAACTCGTCAAGGCTTCTTCGACAGCACCTCCCAAACCCGTGACCTCTACCACCTAGAAGGTCAAGGGCAGCAGGCACATGGGAACAACACCACCTGCACGTTCCCCTCCAAGTCACACACCATCCCGACTTGGAAATATATCGTCGTTCCTTCATCGTCACTGGAATCCTGGAACTCCCTTCCTAACAGCACTGTGGGAGAACCGTCACCTCACGGACTGCAGCGGTTCAAGAAGGCGGCTCACCACCACCTTCTCAAGGGCAATTAGGGATGGGCAATAAATGCTGGCAGCGACGCCCACATCCCATGAATGAATAAAAAAAAAACACTGAACCACTTTTGACAATACTGCTATTTAGATAAAAGTGTTGGACATTTGTATAAATATATCAGTATGTTTGATAACTAATATTTCAAGATTGCTACTTTAGTGCAATTTGTTGTGTATTATGGGCAGGTTTATGTTGTGAACACACAACCAGTGTTGGATTGACAAAACCTCATCAATATCAGAAGGTTCCCTACAACCGAGGGTGAGATGAGAATGACACCCCATCAGGCTGGAGTAAGGTTTGATCGAAGGTCCATTGATCAATTCAGTACCCCAGTCCTTGAAAGATCACAACTTATTCTATCAATAAGTAGCACAATCAGCCATGCTTGGGATACATGAGGGATCAGAAAAAGGCCCTCCCTGTCCAGAATACACAGTCACTCCACTATCAGGACTCTTTGAAGGCTCTCTCTATACTTCAGCAAAATGCTCCTGGTAGAATTACATTGCCAATTCTTCTCTACATTTGTGTTACACGAACATGGTGTTGGAATGTGCCAATCTACCTAGGTCTCACTGTGACAACCCATCTATCCACTTATACAGATCTCACTGTGCCAACCCATCTATCCACTTATACAGATCTCTCTGTGCCAACCCATCTATCCACTTATACAGATCTCTCTGTGCCAACCCATCTATCGACTTATACAGATCTCTCTGTACCAACCCATCTATCCACTTATACAGATCTCTCTGTGCCAACCCATCTATCCACTTATACAGATCTCTCTGTGCCAACACATCCATCCACTTATACAGATATCACTGTGCCAACCCATCTATCCAGTTATACAGATATCACTGTGCCAACCCATCTATCCACTTATACAGATCTCTCTGTGCCAACCCATCTATCCACTTATACAGATCTCTCTGTGCCAACCCATCTATCCACTTATACAGATCTCTCTGTACCAACCCATCTATCCACTTATACAGATCTCTCTGTGCCAACCCATCTATCCACTTATACAGATCTCTCTGTGCCAACACATCCATCCACTTATACAGATATCACTGTGCCAACCCATCTATCCAGTTATACAGATATCACTGTGCCAACCCATCCATCCACTTATACAGATCTCTCTGTGCCAACCCATCTATCCACTTATACAGATCTCACTGTGCCAACCCATCTATCCACTTATACAGATCTCTCTGTGCCAACACATCTATCCACTTATACAGATCTCTCTGTGCCAACCCATCCATCCACTTATACAGATCTCTCTGTGCCAACCCATCTATCCACTTATACAGATCTCACTGTGCCAACCCATCTATCCACTTATACAGATCTCTCTGTGCCAACACATCTATCCACTTATAGAGATCTCTCTGTGCCAACCCATCTATCCACTTATACAGATCTCTCTGTGCCAACACATCTATCCACTTATACAGATCTCTCTGTGCCAACACATCCATCCACTTATACAGATCTCACTGTGCCAACCCATCTATCCACTTATACAGATCTCTCTGTGCCAACACATCTATCCACTTATAGAGATCTCTCTGTGCCAACCCATCTATCCACTTATACAGATCTCTCTGTGCCAACCCATCTATCCACTTATACAGATCTCTCTGTGCCAACCCATCTATCCACTTATACAGATCTCTCTGTGCCAACACATCCATCCACTTATACAGATCTCTCTGTGCCAACCCATCTATCCACTTATACAGATCTCTCTGTGCCAACCCATCTATCCACTTATAGAGATCTCTCTGTACCAACCCATCTATCCACTTATACAGATCTCTCTGTGCCAACCCATCTATCCACTTATACAGATCTCTCTGTGCCAACCCATCTATCCACTTATACAGATCTCTCTGTGCCAACCCATCTATCCACTTATAGAGATCTCTCTGTGCCAACCCATCTATCCACTTATACAGATCTCTCTGTGCCAACACATCCATCCACTTATACAGATCTCTCTGTGCCAACACATCCATCCACTTATACAGATATCACTGTGCCAACCCATCTATCCACTTATACAGATCTCTCTGTGCCAACCCATCTATCCACTTATACAGATCTCTCTGTACCAACTCATCTATCCACTTATACAGATCTCTCTGTGCCAACCCATCTATCCACTTATACAGATCTCTCTGTGCCAACACATCCATCCACTTATACAGATATCACTGTGCCAACCCATCCATCCACTTATACAGATCTCTCTGTGCCAACCCATCTATCCAGTTATACAGATATCTCTGTGCCAACCCATCCATCCACTTATACAGATCTCTCTGTGCCAACCCATCTATCCAGTTATACAGATCTCTCTGTGCCAACCCATCTATCCACTTATACAGATCTCTCTGTGCCAACACATCCATCCACTTATACAGATATCACTGTGCCAACCCATCTATCCACTTATACAGATCTCTCTGTGCCAACCCATCTATCCACTTATACAGATCTCTCTGTAACAACTCATCTATCCACTTATACAGATCTCTCTGTGCCAACACATCCATCCACTTATACAGATATCACTGTGCCAACCCATCCATCCACTTATACAGATATCACTGTGCCAACCCATCTATCCAGTTATACAGATATCACTGTGCCAACCCATCTATCCAGTTATACAGATATCACTGTGCCAACCCATCTATCCACTTATACAGATCTCTCTGTGCCAACCCATCTATCCAGTTATACAGATATCACTGTGCCAACCCATCCATCCACTTATACAGATCTCTCTGTGCCAACCCATCTATCCACTTATACAGATCTCACTGTGCCAACCCATCTATCCACTTATACAGATCTCTCTGTGCCAACCCATCCATCCACTTATACAGATCTCTCTGTGCCAACCCATCTATCCACTTATACAGATCTCACTGTGCCAACCCATCTATCCACTTATACAGATCTCTCTGTGCCAACCCATCTATCCACTTATAGAGATCTCTCTGTGCCAACCCATCCATCCACTTATACAGATCTCTCTGTGCCAACACATCTATCCACTTATACAGATCTCACTGTGCCAACCCATCTATCCACTTATACAGATCTCTCTGTGCCAACCCATCTATCCACTTATAGAGATCTCTCTGTGCCAACCCATCCATCCACTTATACAGATCTCTCTGTGCCAACACATCTATCCACTTATACAGATCTCACTGTGCCAACCCATCTATCCACTTATACAGATCTCTCTGTGCCAACCCATCTATCCACTTATACAGATCTCTCTGTGCCAACCCATCTATCCACTTATACAGATCTCTCTGTGCCAACCCATCTATCCACTTATACAGATCTCTCTGTGCCAACCCATCTATCCACTTATACAGATCTCTCTGTGCCAACCCATCTATCCACTTATACAGATCTCTCTGTGCCAACCCATCTATCCACTTATACAGATCTCACTGTGCCAACCCATCTATCCACTTATACAGATCTCTCTGTGCCAACCCATCTATCCACTTATAGAGATCTCTCTGTGCCAACCCATCCATCCACTTATACAGATCTCTCTGTGCCAACCCATCTATCCACTTATACAGATCTCACTGTGCCAACCCATCTATCCACTTATACAGATCTCTCTGTGCCAACCCATCTATCCACTTATACAGATCTCTCTGTGCCAACCCATCTATCCACTTATACAGATCTCTCTGTGCCAACCCATCTATCCACTTATACAGATCTCTCTGTGCCAACCCATCTATCCACTTATACAGATCTCTCTGTGCCAACCCATCTATCCACTTATACAGATCTCACTGTGCCAACCCATCCATCCACTTATACAGATCTCACTGTGCCAACCCATCTATCCACTTATACAGATATCACTGTGCCAACCCATCTATCCACTTATACAGATCTCTCTGTGCCAACCCATCCATCCACTTATACAGATCTCACTGTGCCAACCCATCTATCCACTTATACAGTTCTCTCTGTGCCAACCCATCTATCCACTTATACAGTTCTCTCTGTGCCAACCCATCAATCCACTTATACAGATCTCACTGTGCCAACCCATCCATCCACTTATACAGATCTCACTGTGCCAACCCATCTATCCACTTATACAGATATCACTGTGCCAACCCATCCATCCACTTATACAGATCTCTCTGTGCCAACCCATCCATCCACTTATACAGTTCTCTCTGTGCCAACCCATCTATCCACTTATAGAGATCTCTCTGTGCCAACCCATCCATCCACTTATACAGTTCTCTCTGTGCCAACCCATCTATCCACTTATAGAGATCTCTCTGTGCCAACCCATCCATCCACTTATACAGATCTCTCTGTCCAACCCATCCATCCACTTATACAGATCTCTCTGTGCCAATGCATCAATCCACTTATACAGTTCTCTCTGTGCCAAAGCATCAATCCACTTATACAGATCTCTCTGTGCCAACCATCAATCCACTTATACAGATCTCTCTGTGCCAATGCATCAATCCACTTATACAGTTCTCTCTGTGCCAACCCACCTATCCACTTATACAGATCTCTCTGTGCCAATGCATCAATCCACTTATACAGATCTCTCTGTGCCAATGCATCAATCCACTTATACAGATCTCTCTGTGCCAATGCATCAATCCACTTATACAGAATCTCTCTGTGCAAGCCCACCTATCCACTTATACAGATCTCTCTGTGCCAATGCATCAATCCACTTATACAGTTCTCTCTGTGCCAACCCATCTATCCACTTATACAGATCTCTCTGTGCCAATGCAACAATCCACTTATACAGATCTCACTGTGCCAACCCATCTATCCACTTATACAGATCTCACTGTGCCAATGCATCTATCCACTTATACAGATCTCACTGTGCCAACCACTATCCACTATAAGATCTCTCTGGCAGCCCATCCACTTATACAGATCTCACTGTGCCAACCCACCTATCCACTTATACAGATCTCTCTGTGCCAATGCATCAATCCACTTATACAGTTCTCTCTGTGCCAACCCATCTATCCACTTATACAGATCTCTCTGTGCCAATGCAACAATCCACTTATACAGATCTCACTGTGCCAACCCATCTATCCACTTATACAGATCTCACTGTGCCAACCCATCTATCCACTTATACAGATCTCACTGTGCCAACCCATCTATCCACTTATACAGATCTCTCTGTGCCAGCCCATCTATCCACTTATACAGATATCACTGTGCCAACCCATCTATCCACTTATACAGATCTCACTGTGCCAACCCATCTATCCACTTATACAGATCTCACTGTGCCAACCCATCTATCCACTTATACAGATCTCTCTGTGCCAACCCATCTATCCACTTATACAGATCTCACTGTGCCAAC
The DNA here is from genome assembly GCF_035084215.1 of Heptranchias perlo. Taxonomy (NCBI): domain Eukaryota; kingdom Metazoa; phylum Chordata; class Chondrichthyes; order Hexanchiformes; family Hexanchidae; genus Heptranchias; species Heptranchias perlo. The sequence goes on from NW_027138718.1 coordinate 17,562, forward strand.
CCATCTATCCACTTATACAGATCTCTCTGTGCCAACCCATCTATCCACTTATACAGATCTCACTGTGCCAACCCATCTATCCACTTATACAGATATCACTGTGCCAACCCATCTATCCACTTATACAGATCTCACTGTGCCAACCCATCTATCCACTTATACAGATCTCTCTGTGCCAACCCATCTATCCACTTATACAGATCTCACTGTGCCAACCCATCTATCCACTTATACAGATATCACTGTGCCAACCCATCTATCCACTTATACAGATCTCTCTGTGCCAACCCATCTATCCACTTATACAGATATCACTGTGCCAACCCATCTATCCACTTATACAGATCTCTCTGTGCCAACCCATCTATCCACTTATACAGATATCACTGTGCCAACCCATCTATCCACTTATACAGATCTCTCTGTGCCAACCCATCTATCCACTTATACAGATATCACTGTGCCAACCCATCTATCCACTTATACAGATCTCTCTGTGCCAACCCATCTATCTACTTATACAGATCTCTCTGTGCCAACCCATCTATCCACTTATACAGATCTCACTGTGCCAACCCATCTATCCACTTATACAGATCTCTCTGTGCCAACCCACCTATCCACTTATACAGATCTCTCTGTGCCAACCCACCTATCCACTTATACAGATCTCTCTGTGCCAACCCATCTATCCACTTATACAGAACTCTCTGTGCCAACCCATCTATCCACTTATACAGATCTCTCTGTGCCAACCCATCTATCCACTTATACAGATCTCACTGTGCCAACCCACCTATCCACTTATACAGATCTCTCTGTGCCAACCCATCTATCCACTTATACAGATCTCACTGTGCCAACCCATCTATCCACTTATACAGAACTCTCTGTGCCAACCCATCTATCCACTTATACAGATCTCTCTGTGCCAACCCATCTATCCACTTATACAGATCTCACTGTGCCAACCCATCTATCCACTTATACAGATCTCTCTGTGCCAACCCATCTATCCACTTATACAGATCTCCCTGTGCCAACCCATCTATCCACTTATACAGATCTCTCTGTGCCAACCCATCTATCCACTTATACAGTTCTCTCTGTGCCAACCCATCCATCCACTTATACAGATCTCTCTGTGCCAACCCACCTATCCACTTATACAGAACTCTCTGTGCCAACCTATCTATCCACTTATACAGATCTCTCTGTGCCAACCCATCTATCCACTTATACAGATCTCTCTGTGCCAACCCATCTATCCACTTATACAGATATCACTGTGCCAACCCATCCATCCACTTATACATATCTCTCTGTGCCAACCCATCTATCCACTTATACAGATCTCACTGTGCCAACCCATCTATCCACTTATACAGATCTCTCTGTGCCAACCCATCTATCCACTTATACAGATCTCTCTGTGCCAACCCATCTATCCACTTATACAGATATCACTGTGCCAACCCATCCATCCACTTATACAGATCTCACTGTGCCAACCCATCTATCCACTTATACAGATCTCTCTGTGCCAACCCATCCATCCACTTATACAGATCTCTCTGTGCCAACCCACCTATCCACTTATACAGATCTCACTGTGCCAACCCATCTATCCACTTATACAGATCTCTCTGTGCCAACCCATCTATCCACTTATACAGTTCTCTCTGTGCCAACCCATCTATCCACTTATACAGATCTCTCTGTGCCAACCCATCCATCCACTTATACAGATATCACTGTGCCAACCCATCTATCCACTTATACAGTTCTCTCTGTGCCAACCCATCTATCCACTTATACAGATCTCTCTGTGCCAACCCATCTATCCACTTATACAGATCTCTCTGTGCCAACCCATCTATCCACTTATACAGTTCTCTCTGTGCCAACCCATCCATCCACTTATACAGATATCACTGTGCCAACCCATCTATCCACTTATACAGATCTCTCTGTGCCAACCCATCTATCCACTTATACAGATCTCTCTGTGCCAACCCATCTATCCACTTATACAGATCTCTCTGTGCCAACCCATCTATCCACTTATACAGATCTCTCTGTGCCAACCCATCCATCCACTTATACAGATCTCTCTGTGCCAACCCATCTATCCACTTATACAGATCTCTCTGTGCCAACCCATCCATCCACTTATACAGATCTCTCTGTGCCAACCCATCTATCCACTTATACAGATCTCATTGTGCCAACCCATCCATCCACTTATACAGATCTCTCTGTGCCAACCCATCTATCCACTTATACAGATCTCTCTGTGCCAACCCATCCATCCACTTATACAGATCTCTCTGTGCCAACCCATCTATCCACTTATACAGATCTCTCTGTGCCAACCCATCCATCCACTTATACAGATCTCTCTGTGCCAACCCATCTATCCACTTATACAGATCTCATTGTGCCAACCCATCCATCCACTGATACAGATCTCTCTGTGCCAATCTATCTATTCATTGGATTTTTCAGTTATTTTGGTACATCACTGTTGAATTGCTGATTGCAGGATTTCTAATTGATAGATTGGTTTGCTCGATTTCTGAGTGCAGGATTTGTAAAAGTGCTACAGTTGAAAATCAGAAAATGTGAATTCCTGTGGGTGCCCCTTTCTATCTGTTATTTGGAGGTGGTAGACAATGCAAGGCAAAGTTCACTTGTAGTAGAGACGGACTGCCCACATCCACTCTTACAAGGCATCATACACCCCAGTGGATCTCATCTACCTCCTTTCAATGGCCTTGACATCCTTCCTAAAGAATAAAACATACAATCTCACTTATAGGGGACACAATCCCATTTATCACGGACACAACCCTGCTTATGAAGGACGCTGCCTGTTTTTGAAGGATGCAATCACACTTACAAATGGACGCAACCTCGTTTACAGTGGAAATTATCCCATTTATGGTGCGCACAATCCTGATTAAAATTGACTCAATCCCGTTTACGATGGGCGCTTTACGGTCGACTCAAACTCATTTACTGTTCGACTCAATCCCATTTACTGTTCGACTCAAACCCATTAACGGTTCGACTCAAACCCATTTACGCTGGACTCAAGCCCATTTATGCTGGACTCAAGCCCATTTACGCCCATTTATGGTGGACTCAAACCTATTGGTGGTGGACTCAATCCCTTTTATGGTGGACTGTATCCCGTTTACGATGTGCACTATCCCGTTGCTGGCAGCAACTTCACCAGCAACTGCAGCCTACTGTCCTTTCAGAATCAATTAAATTATTGCAACACCGGGAGCAAGCACATCAGCAATGTTTCACACTCATTGGATTAAATGAAACTTGACAGCAAACTGCAGAGCCCTAGGCTACGAATGAATAACATACCTGCAGAATGTGTAACAGAGAACAGCTGAAGGACACAGGAAAGTAGCACACTGATGTGAAAAGGAGCCATGTTCAGATTGACAAAGCCCGTTCTGCTGAAGATTAGAGCACAAAAATAAACAGAAATCTCGCGGGCAAAGTACAGAGGGGAGGCTTTGCCCAAGCACACACTGACCTGATAGTACACTTAACCCTAACAGGTCCTGACAGTGGTTTGTGCTCTATCTTACAGGACCATATAGTAGAGATATCTTCCCCCCCTCCTCCATCCTCACCAACAAGTGCGAGGAGCTCATGAACTACTTTGTCACTAAGATCGCGACCATCCGACCAGCTGCCTCTGTTGCTTCCCCCCTTTCCCTTCCTTCCCCCCATGCTGGCTGACTTTGTACATGGATCCCTCTCCTCAGGTACAGTCACTCCACTTTTTAACACCACCATCACCCCCTTCCTCAAAAATCCCACCCTCGACCCCTCTGTCCTCGAAAACCACAAACTCCGTACCTTCACCACCAATTCCATCTATTTCCACCGCTACTGTCTCAGGTTGAACCAGACTGTTTGCAACCTCGGAGGCCTATTTGTTCCCAAGTTGGGTTCCTGACCCCATATCCTCTCTATCACAAAAGCTGCCTACCTCCACCTTTGTAACATCACCTGCCTCGGCCCCAGCTTCAGCCCATCTCCTGCTAAACCCCTCATCTTTTACATCCACCTGAGAGGGCAGATGGGGCCTCGGTTTAACATCTCATCTGAAAGACGGGACCTCTGACAGTGCAGCACTCCCTCAGTACTGCAGTGGAGTGTCAGCCTGGATTATGGGCTCAAGTCCCTGGAGTCGGGCTTGAACCCACCACCTTCTGACTCAGAGGCGAGAGTGCTACCTAGATTAGGGTTTTTTTTATTCGTTCATGGGATGTGGGCGCCGCTGGCGAGGCCGGCATTTATTGCCCATCCCTAATTGCCCTTGAGAAGGTGGTGGTGAGCCGCCTTCTTGAACCGCAGCAGTCCGTGTGGTGAAGGTTCTCCCACAGTGCTGTTAGGAAGGGAGTTCCAGGATTTTGACCCAGTGACGATGAAGGAATGGCGATATATTTCCAAGTCGGGATGGTTTGTGACTTGGAGGGGAACGTGCAGGTGGTGTTGTTCCCATGTGCCTGCTGTTCTTGTCCTTCTAGGTGGTGGAGGTCGTGGGTTTGGGAGGTGCTGTTGAAGAAGCCTTGGCGAGTTGCTGCAGTGCATCCTGTGGATGGTACACACTGCAGCCACGGTGCGCCGGTGGTGAAGGGAGTGAATGTTTAGGGTGGTGGATGGGGTGCCAATCAAGCGGGCTGCTTTGTCCTGGATGGTGTCGAGCTTCTTGAGTGTTGTTGGCGATGCACTCATCCAGGCAAGTGGAGAGTATTCCATCACACTCCTGACTTGTGCCTTGTAGATGGTAGAAAGGCTTTGGGGAGTCAGGAGGTGAGTCACTCGCCGCAGAATACCCAGCCTCTGACCTGCTATTGTAGCCGTGTCCATGCAGAGCTAGTGGTCAGTATAAGGAATGTGCCCACATGATGATGCTGTTTCTGAAACGTGCCCTCCTGCCAACCCCCTCAGATGCCTGTGGATGTCACAGAAAAGAGGCAGATCCCGGCTGCTCATACAAGATGGTGCAGCTGACAATTGGTCCATCTCAGGACTTAGCTTTCATGAAATGAGGGGGCCTACTTGGAGATACTGCATTCAGTTCTGGGCACCCCATCTCAGGAAGGATATATTGGCTTTGGAGGGGGTGCAGCGCAGATTCATTGGAATGATACCAGGGCTTAAAGAGTTTAAGTATGGGGACAGGTTGCATAGACTAGGCTTGTATTCCCTCGAGTTTAGAAGGTTGAGGAGTGATCTGATCGAGGTGTTTAAAATGATAAAGAGATTCAATAGGGTAGATACAGAGAAACTATTTCCTCTGGTGGGGGAGTCCAGAACAAGGGGACATCATTTTAAAATTAGAGCTAGGCCATTCGGAAGTGAAATCAGGAAGCATTTCTTCACACAAAGGGGAGTGAAAATCTGGAACTCTCTCCCCCAAAAGACTGTGGATCCTGGGGGTCAAATGAAATTTTCCAGACAAAATCGATAGATTTTTGTTGGGTGAGGGTATCGAGGGATGTGGATCAACGGCGGGTAAATGGAGTTGAGGGAAAGATCAGCCATGATCTAACTGAATGGAGGAACACGCTTGAGGGGCTGAATGGCCTCCTACTTTCCCTGTGGGCTACTTCAGTCCCAAGAAGCTCATAATAACACGTCAGCCGGCCACCTCATATAGCCCTGGCACTCATATGAAATGTGAGGCCAGGTACAAGAGATCGCACATCACACACTGGCACCAAGGGACAGCACCATGGGTAGAGGCAGTGCACGCAGGCACAGTGTGGGTTTATATTAAACTTTGGCCTATACTTTAATTTCTTCTTCTCCAGCCTTTTATTTTGCCAATATCTGGCTGTTCAATCCCAGCAGGGGTTATGTGAGGCTGTGTGAAACTGTGGCTTACTGTGTTAGGGTTAGTTGCACAAGGCCTGGGGTCTATGTAAGTGTTAGGGGTGAGGCTATCCTCATGGAGATTTGATTTAGGGATAGGGTTGGGGCACAGTCAGTGTCAGGTTCAGGGTGAGAGGAAGGTTTTAGGGTCAAAGCTTAGGTTGGAAGTATGATTTAGGAGTTAGGGCTCCAAGTTAGGGTTTAGGGCTGATGGATTAGGATTAGATTTAGGGGTTAGAGTTTAGGACTGAGGGATTAGGATTAGATTTAGGGGTTAGAGTTTAGGGCTGAGGGATTAGGATTAGATTTAGGGGTTAGGGGTTAGGACTGAGGGATTAGGATTAGATTTAGGGGTTAGGGGTTAGGACTGAGGGATTAGGATCTGATTTAGGGGTTAGGCTCTGCCACTGCATGAAGATTTGAGCCAGGTTATTCAGGTTGAAGACTTGAGTCAGGGTTTAGGTTAGCTCTTAAGGTTTGGGGTATTGGTGTGGGTTAGGGGCAGCTTTAGTTAGGGTTGGGGTCAGAGTCACGATCAGTGCTTACAGTTAGGGTTTACGGGTTAGACTTACGGTGTTAAGGGAGGGGCATTACGGTTTGTGTAACCATTAAGGGTTTTTTTTATACTAGTGTTTAGGTCAACAATAGGATGAGAGTTTGGACCTGTGTTGAGGTCAAGAGGTTTAGCACTGTGGCATAACAAGAGATTTGGCCCCGAACCATATCTGGTCCAGTTAGACGGTCGAATGTCAGTTGAGGTGATTACATTGACCATTCTTATATTACCTGGTATTCCACCTACTTTTTGTAAGACTGATCCAGCTCTCCTTTGAATGTTTTTGGAGTAGTTGTGGCAGTCTGATTGAAATCTTTCAATTTTGTACAGAAGCAGTGGAAACAGATTAGCTGTGACTTTATGCAAGCTCCCGATGTGTTTAGGACATTAGGTATAGGTATGTAGGAATGTGTATGTGTGTGGGAATGTGTATGTGTGTGGGAATGTGTGTGTGTGTGAGAATGTGTATGTGTGTGGGAATGTGTATGTGTGTGAGAATGTGTATGTGTGTGGGAATGTGTATGTGTGTGGGAATGTGTATGTGTGTGGGAATGTGTATGTGTGTAGGAATGTGTATGTGTGTGGGAATGTGTATGTGTGTGGGAATGTGTATGTGTGTGGGAATGTGTATGTGTGTGGGAATGTGTATGTGTGTGGGAATGTGTATGTGTGTGGGAATGTGTATGTGTGTGAGAATGTGTATGTGTGTGGGAATGTGTATGTGTGTGGGAATGTGTATGTGTGTGAGAATGTGTATGTGTGTGGGAATGTGTATGTGTGGGGGAATGTGTATGTGTGTGAGAATGTGTATGTGTGTGGGAATGTGTATGTGTGTGGGAATGTGTATGTGTGTGGGAATGTGTATGTGTGTGAGAATGTGTATGTGTGTGGGAATGTGTATGTGTGTGGGAATGTGTATGTGTGTGGGAATGTGTATGTGTGTAGGAATGTGTGCGTGTGTGGGAATGTGTGTGTGTGTGGGAATGTGTATGTGTGTGGGAATGTGTATGTGTGTAGGAATGTGTATGTGTGTGTGGGAATGTGTATGTGTGTGGGAATGTGTATGTGTGTGGGAATGTGTATGTGTGTGGGAATGTGTGTGTGTGTGGGAATGTGTATGTGTGTGGGAATGTGTATGTGTGTGAGAATGTGTATGTGTGTGGGAATGTGTATGTGTGTGGGAATGTGTATGTGTGTGAGAATGTGTATGTGTGTGGGAATGTGTATGTGTGTGGGAATGTGTATGTGTGTGGGAATGTGTATGTGTGTAGGAATGTGTATGTGTGTGGGAATGTGTATGTGTGTGGGAATGTGTATGTGTGTGGGAATGTGTATGTGTGTGGGAATGTGTATGTGTGTGGGAATGTGTATGTGTGTGGGAATGTGTATGTGTGTAGGAATGTGTATGTGTGTAGGAATGTGTATGTGTGTGGGAATGTGTATGTGTGTGAGAATGTGTATGTGTGTGGGAATGTGTATGTGTGTGGGAATGTGTATGTGTGTGGGAATGTGTATGTGTGTGGGAATGTGTATGTGTGTGGGAATGTGTATGTGTGTGGGAATGTGTATGTGTGTGGGAATGTGTATGTGTGTGGGAATGTGTGCATGTGTGGGAATATGTATGCATGTGTGGGAATGTGTATGCATGTGTGGGAATATGTATGTGTGTGGGAATGTGTATGTGTGTGGGAATGTGTATGTGTGTGAGAATGTGTATGTGTGTGGGAATGTGTATGTGTGTGGGAATGTGTGCATGTGTGGGAATGTGTATGCATGTGTGGGAATATGTATGTGTGTGGGAATGTGTATGTGTGTGGGAATGTGTATGCATGTGTGGGAATGTGTGCATGTGCAGGAATGTAGGAATGTGTATGTGTGTAGGAATGTGTATGTGTGTGAGAATGTGTATGTGTGTGGGAATGTGTGCGTGTGTGAGAATGTGTATGTGTGTAGGAATGTGTATGTGTGTGGGAATGTGTGCGTGTGTGAGAATGTGTATGTGTGTGGGAATGTGTATGTGTGTGGGAATGTGTATGTGTGTAGGAATGTGTATGTGTGTGAGAATGTGTATGTGTGTGGGAATGTGTGCGTGTGTGAGAATGTGTATGTGTGTAGGAATGTGTATGTGTGTGGGAATGTGTATGTGTGTAGGAATGTGTGCGTGTGTGAGAATGTGTATGTGTGTGGGAATGTGTATGTGTGTGAGAATGTGTATGTGTGTGGGAATGTGTGCGTGTGTGAGAATGTGTATGTGTGTGGGAATGTGTATGTGTGTGGGAATGTGTATGTGTGTGGGAATGTGTATGTGTGTGGGAATGTGTATGTGTGTGGGAATGTGTATGTGTGTGGGAATGTGTATGTGTGTAGGAATGTGTATGTGTGTAGGAATGTGTGCGTGTGTGAGAATGTGTATGTGTGTGGGAATGTGTATGTGTGTGGGAATGTGTATGTGTGTGGGAATGTGTATGTGTGTGGGAATGTGTATGTGTGTAGGAATGTGTGCGTGTGTGAGAATGTGTGCGTGTGTGAGAATGTGTATGTGTGTGGGAATGTGTATGTGTGTGGGAATGTGTATGTGTGTGGGAATGTGTATGTGTGTGGGAATGTGTATGTGTGTAGGAATGTGTATGTGTGTGGGAATGTGTGCGTGTGTGGGAATGTGTATGTGTGTGAGAATGTGTATGTGTGTGGGAATGTGTATGTGTGTGGGAATGTGTATGTGTGTGGGAATGTGTATGTGTGAGAATGTGTATGTGTGTGGGAATGTGTATGTGTGTGGGAATGTGTATGTGTGTGGGAATGTGTATGTGTGTGGGAATGTGTATGTGTGTGGGAATGTGTGCATGTGTGGGAATGTGTATGCATGTGTGGGAATATGTATGTGTGTGGGAATGTGTATGTGTGTGGGAATGTGTATGTGTGTGAGAATGTGTGCGTGTGTGAGAATGTGTATGTGTGTGGGAATGTGTATGTGTGTGAGAATGTGTATGTGTGTGGGAATGTGTGCATGTGTGGGAATGTGTATGCATGTGTGGGAATATGTATGTGTGTGGGAATGTGTATGTGTGTGGGAATGTGTATGCATGTGTGGGAATGTGTGCATGTGCAGGAATGTAGGAATGTGTATGTGTGTAGGAATGTGTATGTGTGTGAGAATGTGTATGTGTGTGGGAATGTGTATGTGTGTGGGAATGTGTATGTGTGTGGGAATGTGTGCGTGTGTGAGAATGTGTATGTGTGTGGGAATGTGTATGTGTGTGGGAATGTGTATGTGTGTAGGAATGTGTATGTGTGTGAGAATGTGTATGTGTGTGGGAATGTGTATGTGTGTGGGAATGTGTATGTGTGTGGGAATGTGTGCGTGTGTGAGAATGTGTATGTGTGTGGGAATGTGTATGTGTGTGGGAATGTGTATGTGTGTAGGAATGTGTATGTGTGTGAGAATGTGTATGTGTGTGGGAATGTGTGCGTGTGTGAGAATGTGTATGTGTGTAGGAATGTGTATGTGTGTGAGAATGTGTATGTGTGTGGGAATGTGTGCGTGTGTGAGAATGTGTATGTGTGTGGGAATGTGTATGTGTGTGGGAATGTGTATGTGTGTGGGAATGTGTATGTGTGTGGGAATGTGTATGTGTGTAGGAATGTGTGCGTGTGTGAGAATGTGTATGTGTGTGGGAATGTGTATGTGTGTGGGAATGTGTATGTGTGTGGGAATGTGTATGTGTGTGGGAATGTGTATGTGTGTAGGAATGTGTGCGTGTGTGAGAATGTGTGCGTGTGTGAGAATGTGTATGTGTGTGGGAATGTGTATGTGTGTGGGAATGTGTATGTGTGTGGGAATGTGTATGTGTGTGGGAATGTGTATGTGTGTAGGAATGTGTATGTGTGTGGGAATGTGTGCGTGTGTGGGAATGTGTATGTGTGTGAGAATGTGTGCGTGTGTGGGAATGTGTATGTGTGTGGGAATGTGTATGTGTGTGGGAATGTGTGCGTGTGTGAGAATGTGTATGTGTGTGGGAATGTGTATGTGTGTGGGAATGTGTATGTGTGTGAGAATGTGTATGTGTGTGGGAATGTGTGTGTGTGTGAGAATGTGTACGTGTGTGGGAATGTGTATGTGTGTGGGAATGTGTGTGTGTGTGGGAATGTGTATGTGTGTGGGAATGTGTATGTGTGTGGGAATGTGTATGTGTGTGGGAATGTGTGCGTGTGTGGGAATGTGTATGTGTGTGGGAATGTGTATGTGTGTGGGAATGTGTGTGTGTGTGGGAATGTGTATGTGTGTGGGAATGTGTATGTGTGTGAGAATGTGTATGTGTGTGGGAATGTGTATGTGTGTGGGAATGTGTATGTGTGTGGGAATGTGTATGTGTGTGGGAATGTGTATGTGTGTGAGAATGTGTATGTGTGTGGGAATGTGTATGTGTGTGGGAATGTGTATGTGTGTGGGAATGTGTATGTGTGTGGGAATGTGTATGTGTGTGGGAATGTGTATGTGTGTGGGAATGTGTATGTGTGTAGGAATGTGTATGTGTGTGGGAATGTGTATGTGTGTGGGAATGTGTATGTGTGTGAGAATGTGTATGTGTGTGGGAATGTGTATGTGTGTGGGAATGTGTATGTGTGTGGGAATGTGTATGTGTGTGGGAATGTGTATGTGTGTGGGAATGTGTATGTGTGTAGGAATGTGTATGTGTGTTAGAATGTGTATGTGTGTGGGAATGTGTATGTGTGTGAGAATGTGTATGTGTGTGGGAATGTGTATGTGTGTAGGAATGTGTATGTGTGTGAGAATGTGTGTGTGTGTAGGAATGTGTATGTGTGTGAGAATGTGTATGTGTGTGGGAATGTGTATGTGTGTGGGAATGTGTATGTGTGTGGGAATGTGTATGTGTGTGGGAATGTGTGCGTGTGTGGGAATGTGTATGTGTGTGGGAATGTGTGCGTGTGTGGGAATGTGTATGTGTGTGGGAATGTGTATGTGTGTGGGAATGTGTATGTGTGTGGGAATGTGTATGTGTGTGGGAATGTGTATGTGTGTGGGAATGTGTATGTGTGTGGGAATGTGTATGTGTGTGGGAATGTGTATGTGTGTGGGAATGTGTATGTGTGTGGGAATGTGTGCATGTGCAGGAATGTAGGAATGTGTATGTGTGTAGGAGTGTGCATGTGTATTGAAATGAATATGTGCCTAGGAATGAATGTGTGCGTAAGAATGTGTGCATATTTGTAGCAGTGTGTGTGTGTGTAGGAAGAAGTATGTGTGCAGGAATGTGTGTGGGAATGTGTATGTATGTGCGGGAATGTGTAAGTTGGGCATGTGTATGTGTGTAGGAATGTGTATGCATGGGTTGCAATCCATGTGTGGGGATCTGTTTGTGTAGGAATGTGCATGTGTATAGCAGTGTGCATGTGTATAGGAATGAATATGTGCACAGGAATGTATGTGTACGTGTGTGCATTGGAATGTGTATGTGTGCAGGAATGTGTATTTGTGCATGGGAACGTGCATGAGAATAGGAATGTGTATGTATGTAGGACTGTGAGTGTAGGAAGATGTATGTGTGTGTAGTAAGGTATGTGTGTAGGAATGTGTATATGTAGAAATGTCTGTTTGCAGAAATGTGTATGTGCGTGTGTAGGAATGTGTGTGTCTGTTTGGGAATGTGTATGCTTGTGTGGGAATCTGTGTGTGTGTAGGAAAGTATGTGTAGGAGGATGTTTCATGTGTAGGGAAGAGCATGTGTGTAGGAATGTATATGTGTCCAGGAATGTGCGAGTATGTAGGAATGTATATTTGTGTAGCAGTGTGTGTGTACAGGAATGAATATGTGCATTGGAAAGTGTGTAGGTGTATGCTGGAATGTGTACGAGTGTAGGAAAGTGTGTGTGTGTAGGAGTATGCGTGTAGGAGTGTGCTTGTAGGGGTGTGCGTGCAGGAATTTGTATGTGTTTAGGATTGTGTGTGTGTAGGAATGTGTATACACATGTGGAAATGTGTGTAGGAAGGTATGTATGTAAGAATGTGAGTGCTTGTGTAGGAATGTGTGCATGTGTGAGAATGCAGGATTCTGTCTATGTGAAGGTCTGTGTGTGTGGGATTATGGGTGCGTAGGAAAGTGTGTGTAGGAATGTGTATGTGCAGGAATGTGTATGTGTGTTGGAGTGAGTGTAAAGGAATGTGTATGTGATTAGAATTGTGTATGTAGGAATGTGTGTGTGTGTGTGGGAATGTGTGTGTAACAATGTGTCTGTATGTGTAGGAATGTGCACGTGTATATGTGTAAAAATGTGTATGTGTGTAGGAGTGTGCATGTGTATAGGAATGAATATGTGTGTAGGTAGGTGTATGTGTGCTGGGATGTGTGTGTGTAGGAATTTGTTGTGTGAGGGAATCTGTGCGTGTGTAGGGAGGTGCGTGTGTAGGAGAAAGTGTGTGTAGAAAGGCGAGTGTGAGTAAGGAAGTGTGTGTGTGCAGGAATGTGCGAGTGTAGGGATGTGTGTGTATGAGTAGGAATGTGTGCATTTGTGTAGGAATGTGTGTGCGTGTGTGTATAGGAATGAATATGTGCATTGGAATGTGTGTAGGCGTATGCAGGAATGTGTATGAGTGTCAGAATGTGTGTTTGGAATGCGTATGTGTCTGTGTGCAGGAATGTGTGGGTGTGTGTAGGAATGTGTTTGTGTGAAGGAGTGTCAGTATTTAGGAATGTGTGTGAGGATGTGTGTGTGTGGGAATGTGTGAACAGAAAGGTGTGTATGTGGTTTTTTTTTATTCGTTCATGAGATGTGGGCGTTGCTGGCGAGGCCAGAATTTATTGCCCATCCCTAATTGCCCTTGAGAAGGTGGTGGTGAGCCACCTTCTTGAACCGCTGCAGTCCGTGTGGTGAAGGTTCTCCCACAGTGCTGTTAGGAAGGGAGTTCCAGGATTTTGACCCAGCAACGATGAAGGAACGACGATATATTTCCAAGTCGGGATGGTGTGTGACTTGGAGGGGAACGTGCAGGTGGTGTTGTTCCCATGTGCCTGCTGCCCTTGTCCTTCTAGGTGGTAGAGGTCGCGGGTTTGGGAGGTGCTGTCGAAGAAGCCTTGGCGAGTTGCTGCAGTGCATCCTGTGGATGGTGCACACTGCAGCCACAGTGTGCCGGTGGTGAAGGGAGTGAATGTTTAGGGTGGTGGATGGGGTGCCAATCAAGCAGGCTGCTTTGTCCTGGATGGTGTCGAGCTTCTTGAGCGTTGTTGGAGCTGCACTCATCCAGGCAAGTGGAGAGTATTCCATCACACTCCTGACTTGTGCCTTGTAGATGGTGGAAAGGCTTTGGGGAGTCAGGAGGGGAGTCACTCGCCGCAGAATACCCAGCCTCTGACCTGCTCTTGTCGCCACAGTATTTATATGGCTGGTCCAGTTAAGTTTCTGGTCAATGATAACCCCCAGGATGTTGATGGTGGGGGATTCGGCGATGGTAATGCAGTTGAATGTCAAGGGGAGGTAGTTAAACTCTCTCTTGTTGGAGATGGTCATTGCCTGGCACTTGTCTGGCGCGAATGTTACTTGCCACTTTTTAGCCCAAGCATGGATGTTGTCCAGGTCTTGCTGCATGCGGGCTCGGACTGCTTCATTATCTGAGGGGTTGCAAATGGAACTGAACACTGTGCAATCATCAGCGAACATCCCCATTTCGAACTCCTGCAGCAATGCCCTGGGGCAGAGATGATTGGCCTCCAACAACCACTACCATCTTCCTTTTCCCCCTGGTGCCCATTGACTTCAATATTACTAGGGCTCCTTGGTGCCAGACTCGGTCAAATGCTGCCTTGATGTCAAGGGCAGTCACTCTCACCTCACCTCTGGAATTCAGCTCTTTTGTCCATGTTTGGACCAAGGCTGTAATGCGGTCTGGAGCCGAGTGGTCCTGGCGGAACCCAAACTGAGCATCGGTGAGCAGGTTATTGGTGAGTAAGTGCCGCTTGATAGCACTGTCGACGACACCTTCCATCACTTTGCTGATGATGGAGAGTAGACTGATGGGGTGGTAATTGGCCGGATTGGATTTGTCCGACTTTTTGTGGACAGGACATACCTGGGCAATTTTCCACATTGTCGGGTAGATGCCAGTGTTGCAGCTGTACTGGAACAGCTTGGCTAGAGGCGCGGCTAGTTCTGGAGCACAAGCCTTCAGCACTACAGCCAGGAAGTTGTCGGGGCCCATAGCCTTTGCTGTATCCAGTGCACTCAGCCGTTTCTTGAAACATGTGGAGTGAATCAAATTGGCTGAAGACTGGTTTCTGTGATGGTGGGGATACCGGGAGGAGGCCGAGATGGATCATCCACTTGGCACTTCTGGCTGAAGATGTGTGTAGGAATGTGTATAGGACAGGAATGTGTATGTGTGTAGGAGTTTGTGAGTAGGAAGGTGTGTGTGTAGGAGGTGTGTGTGTGTGTGTGTGTGTGAGAATGTCTATGTCTGTTGGAGTGTGTGTAAAGGAATGTGTACGTGTTTAGGATTGTGTACGTGTTTAGGATTGTGTATGCAGGAATGTGTATGCGTGTGTGGGAATGTGTGTGCAGGAATGTGCGTGTGAGAATGTGTCTGTATGTGTAGGATTGTGCGTATGTATGTGTAAGAATGTGTACATGTGTAGGAGTGTGTACGTGTGTAGGAGTTTGTTTGCGTAGGAATCTGTGTGTGAGGAAATGTGTGTGTGAGGGAACCTGTGCGTGTGTAGGAGTGTGTGTGTGTGTGTGTGTGTGTGTGTGTGTGAATGAATACGTGCATTGGAATGTGTGTAGGAAGGTGTGTGTGTAGGAAAGTGTGGGTATTTGTAGGGAAGTGTGTGTGTAGAATATGTGGGTAGGAATGTGTATGCGTAAGGATATGTATGTGTGTAGGAATGTCTGTGTGTGTGTGTGTGTGTGTGTGTGTGTGTGTCTGTGTGTGTGTGTGTGTGTGTGTAGGAATATGTATGTGTTTAGGAGTATGTGTGTAGGAGTGTGCGTGCAGGAATTTGTATGTGTTTAGGATTGTGTGTATGTAGGAATGTGTATGCGCATGTGGAGATGTGTGTAGGAAGGTGTGTGTTTAAGAATGTGGGTGCTTGTGTAGGAATGTGTGAGCGTGTAGGAATGTATGTGTGAAGGTCTGTGTGTGTGTAGGATCATGTGTGCGTAGGAAAGTGTGTGTAGGAATGTGTATGTGTGTAGAAATGTGTGTGTAGGAATGTGCATGCAGGAATTTGTATGTGTTTAGGATTGTGTGTGTGGGAATGTGTGTAGGAAGGTGTGTGTGTAAGAATGTGTGTGCTTGTGTAGGAACGTGTGCAGGAATGTGAATGCCTTTGTGGGAACCTGGGTGTGTGGGAATGTGTAAGCGAGTAGGAATGTGTGTGTGAAGGTCTGTGTGTGTGTAGGATCATGTGTGCGTAGGAAAGTGTGTAGGGGTGTGAGTGTATGAATGTGTATGAGTAGGAATGTGTATGCGTGTAGGAGTGTGCATGTGTATAGGAATAAATATGTATGTAGGAAGGTGTATGTGTATAGGATTGTGTGTATGCAGGAATGTGTGTGTAGGTATGTAAGAATGTGTGTGCATATGTAGCAAAGTGTATGCATGTGTAGGAGTGTGCATGTGTGCAGGAATGTGTAGGAAGCTGTATGTTTGCATAAGAATGTGTGTGTAGGAAAGTATATGTGTGTGGGTGTGTGACTGTTTAGGAATGTGCGTGTTTAGGAGTTTGTGTGTTGGAATGTGTTCGTGTAGGAATGTGTAGGAGTGTATGTGTTTAGGAATGTGTGCGTGTTTAGGAATGTGTGTAGGAATGTGTGTGAAGGAATGCATATGTATTTAGGAGTGTGTGTATGTAGGAATGTGTATGCGTGTGTGGGAATGTGTGCAGGAATATATGCGTGTAGGAATGTGTATGTGTGCAGGAGTGTGCATGTGAATAAGAATGAATGTATGCTGGAATGTGTATGTGTGTGTGGGAATCTATGTGTGTGTGTGAGAGAGAATGTGTAAGTGTGCAAGAATGTTAAGCGTGCAGGAAGGTGTGCGTGGTTAGAAAGTTGTGCGTGTAAGAATGCGCATGTGTAGGAGCGTGCAGGTATATAGGCATGAATGTGCGGTTAGGAATGTGTGTAGGGATATATGCATGTTTGTAGGAGTTGTGTGTAGAGGAATGTGTATCCGTGGAGGAATGTGTATCCGTGTGTAGGAGTGTGTGCAGGAGTGTGTATGTGTGTAAGAGAGTGTGTGTGTGTGTGTGTGTGTGTGTGTGTGTTTGTTTGTGTTTAGTATTGTGTGTATGTAGGAATGCGAGCACGAATGTGTGTATGTGTAGGAGAATATGAGTAGGATTGTATAGGCATGTGTGGGAATGTGTGTTGGAATTCCCACAAAGGATATCAAAACCAATATGAAGAACTTTTACAGTTATATTAGGAAAATGAGCGTGGTCAGGAGCAGTATTGGCCCCTTAAAAACTGAAAGTGGGGATATTGTCATTGACAATGGGGAAATGGCGGACATGTTGAATAATTACTTTGCGTCAGTATTTACAGTAGAAAAAGAGAATAGCATGCCGGAAATCCCAAGAAAACTAATATTGAATCGGGGACAGGGACTCGATAAAATTAACATTAGTAAAGCAACAGTAATGAAGAAAATAATAGCACTAAAGAGTGACAAATCCCCAGGACCAGATGGTTTCCATCCCAGGGTTTTAAAGGAAGTAGGTGAGCACATTGCAGATGCCCTAACTATAATCTTTCAAAGTTCTCTAGATTCAGGAACTGTCCCTCTAGATTAGAAAATTGCATATGTCACTCCACTTTTTAAGAAAGGAGAGAGAGGGAAACCAGGGAATTATAGACCAGTTAGCCTAACATCTGTTGTGGGGAAAATGCTGGAGTCTATAATTAAGGATAGGGTGACTGAACACCTTGAGAATTTTCAGTTAATCAGAGAGAGTCAGCATGGATTTGTGAAAGGTAGGTTGTGCCTGACAAACCTGATTGAATTTTTTGAAGAGGTGACTAAAGTAGTGGACAGGGGAATGTCAATGGATGTTATTTATATGGACTTCCAGAAGGCATTTGATAAGGTCCCACATAAGAGACTGTTAGCTAAGTTAGAAGCCCATGGAATCGAGGGAAAAGTACGGACTTGGTTAGGAAATTGGCTGAGCGAAAGGCGACAGAGAGTAGGGATAATGGGTAGGTCCTAACATTGGCAGGATGTGACTAGTGGAGTCCCACAGGGTTCGGTCTTGGGGCCTCAATTATTCACAATATTTATTAACGACTTAGATGAAGGCATAGAAAGTCTCATATCTAAGTTTGCCAATGACACAAAGGTTGGTGGCATTGTAAGCAGTGCAGATGAAAACATAAAATTACAAAGCGATATTGATAGATTAGGTGAATGGCAAATGGAATTCAATGTAGACAAATGTGAGGTCATCCACTTTGGATCAAAAAAGGATAGAACAGGGTACTTTCTAAATGGTAAAAAGTTAAAAACAGTGGATGTCCAAAGGGACTTAGGTGTTCAGGTACATCGATCATTGAAGTGTCATGAACAGGTGCAGAAAATAATCAATAAGGCTAATGGAATGCTGGCCTTTATATCTAGAGGACTAGAGTACAAGGGGGCAGAAGTTATGCTGCAGCTATACAAAACCCTGGTTAGACCCCACACCTGGAGTACTGAGAGCAGTTCTGGGCACCGCACATTCGGAAGGACATATTGGCCTTGGAGGGAGTGCAGCGTGGGTTTATTAGAATGATACCCGGACTTCAAGGGTTAAGTTACCAGGAGAGATTACACAAATTGGGGTTGTATTCTCTAGAGTTTAGAAGGTTAAGGGGTGATCTGATCGAAGTTTATAAGATATTAAGGGGAACGGATAAGGTGGATAGAGAAAAATTATTTCCGCTGGTAGGGGATTTTAGGAGTAGGGGGCACTGTCTAAAAATTAGAGCCAGACCTTTCAGGAGCGAGATTAGAAAACATTTCTACTCACAAAGGGTGGTAGAAGTTTGGAACTCTCTTCCGCAAACGGCAATTGATACTAGCTCAATTGCTAAATTTAAATCTGAGATAGATAGCTTTTTGGCAACCAAAGGTATTAAGGGATATGGGCCAAAGGCAGGTATATTGAGTTAGATCACAGGTCAGCCATGATCTTATCAAATGGCAGAGCAGGCACGAGGGGCTGAATGGCCTACTCCTGTTCCTATGATTCCTATGATTGGAATGTATATGCGTATGTTGGAATGTGTATGCTTGTGTGGGATTGTGTATTGGAATGCTGTGTGTGGGAATGTGTGTGGTGTGGGCATGTGTAGGAAGGTGTGTATGTAGGAAGATGTGTGTCTGCATAGGAATGTGCATTCATGTGTATGATGTAGGAATGTGTGTGTAGGAATGTGTAGGATTGTGTGTATGTGTAGGAACGTGTATGCTTGTGCAGGAATGTGTATGACTGTGGGCATGTGCGTTGGTGGGCATGTGCGTTGGTGTGTGTATAGGAATGTGTGTGTCGGACAGTGTATGCTTGTGCAGGAATGTGTGTAGGTCTAGGACCCTGCATGTGTGTAGGAACGTGTTTGCGCGTAGGAATGTGTGTGTGTGTGTCTCTGTTTCTTCCAAGTATATCTTTGTTGCTAGTTTGGGTGTCTTGTGCCAGTTTAAATAGTGTTATTTTAAGTAAATTAATGCTTTGCCTGTGCATTGATGTATGGGTTGGGTTGGGTTGTTAACAAATTCTTGTAGCTTGCTGCCAGTACGAGGGAGGAGATTGAAGTGTTGCTGCGCTCAGATTATTATAGGCCATGAGCCTGA
>NW_027138719.1:0-36861 GCF_035084215.1 Heptranchias perlo
TGAGGTTTTCATAGAATCATAGAAAATTCACGGCACAGAAGGAGCCATTCGCCCATCATGTCCATTCCGGCCAAAAAATGAGCCATCCAGCCTAATCCCACTTTCCAGAACTTGGTCTGTAGCCCTGTAGGTTACATCATTTCAGGTGCACATCCAGGTACTTTTTAAAAGAGTTGAGGGTCCCTGCCTCTACCTCCAACTCGGGCAGCGAATTCCATACACCCACCACCCTCTGGGTAAAAAAGTTTTTCTTCATGTCCCCTCTAATCCTTCCGCCAATCAGCTTAAATCTATGTCCTCTAGTTCTTGAACTCTCCGCTAGGGGAAACAGGTACTTCCTGTCTACTCTATCTGGGCCCCTCATAATTTTGCACACCTCAATCAAGTCCCCCCTCAGCCTCCTCTGCTCCAAGGAAAACAACCCCAGCCTATCCGTGAAAGGTTTGTGAAAGGTAGGTCATGCCTGACAAACCTGATTGAATTTTTTGAAGAGGTGACTAAAGTAGTGGACAGGGGAATATCAATGGATGTTATTTATATGGACTTCCAGAAGGCATTTGATAAGGTCCCACATAAGAGACTGTTAGCTAAGATAGAAGCACATGGAATCGAGGGAAAAGTACGGACTTGGTTAGGAAGTTGGCTGAGCGAAATGCGACAGAGAGTAGGGATAATGGGAAGGTACTCACATTGGCAGGATGTGACTGGTGGAGTCCCACAGGGATCTGTCTTGGGGCCTCAATTATTCACAATATTTATTAACGACTTAGATGAAGGCATAGAAAGTCTCATATCTAAGTTTGCCGATGACACAAAGATTGGTGGCATTGTAAGCAGTGTAGATGAAAACATAAAATTACAAAGCGATATTGATAGATTAGGTGAATGGGCAAAACTGTGGCAAATGGAATTCAATGTAGACAAATGTGAGGTCATCCACTTTGGATCAAAAAAGGATAGAACAGGGTACTTTCTAAATGGTTAAAAGTTAAAAACAGTGGATGTCCAAAGGGACTTAGGGTTCAGGTACATAGATCATTGAAGTGTCATGAACAGGTGCAGAAAATAATCAATAAGGCTAATGGGAATGCTGGCCTTTATATCAAGAGGACTGGAGTACAAGGGGGCAGAAGTTATGCTGCAGCTATACAAAACCCTGGTTAGACCGCACCTGGAGTACTGTGAGCAGTTCTGGGCACCGCACCTTCGGAAGGACATATTGGCCTTGGAGGGAGTGCAGCGTAGGTTTACTAGAATGATACCCGGACTTCAAGGGTTAAGTTACGAGGAGAGATTACACAAATTGGGGTTGTATTCTCTCGAGTTTCAAAGGTTAAGGGGTGATCTGATCGAAGTTTATAAGATATTAAGGGGAACAGATAGGGTGGATAGAGAGAAACTATTTCCGCTGGTTGGGGATTCTAGGAGTAGGGGGCACAGTCTAAAAATTAGAGTCAGACCTTTCAGGAGCGAGATTAGAAAACATTTCTACACACAAAGGGTGGTAGAAGTTTGGAACTCTCTTCCGCAAACGGCAATTGATACTAGCTCAATTGCTAAATTTAAATGTGAGAGGGATAGCTTTTTGGCAACCAAAGGTATTAAGGGATATGGGCCAAAGGCAGGTATATGGAGTTAGATCACAGATCAGCCATGATCTTATCAAATGGCGGAGCAGGCACGAGGGGCTGAATGGCCTACCCCTGTTCCTATGTTCCTATCCAATCTCTCTTTGAAACTGCAATTTCCAAGCCCTGGCAACATTCTTGTAAATCTTCTCTGCACTCTCTCCAGAGCAATTACGTCCTTCCTGTAATGTGGTGACCAGAACTGCTCACAATACTCCAGCTGTGGCCTTACCAACGTTTTATACAGTTCCATCATTACATCCCTGCTTTTGTATTCCATACCTCGGCTAATAACGGAGAGCATTCCGTATGCCTTCTTCACAACCTTATCTACCTGTACTGCCACCTTCAGGGACCTGTGCACGTGCACTCCAAGGTCTCTCACTTCCTCTACCCCTCTCAATATATTCCCGTTTACTGCGTATTCCCTTTTACTGTTTGCCCTCCCTAAGTGCATTACCTCACACTTCTCCGGGTTGAACTCCATTTGCCACTTTTCCGCCCACTCCACCAACCCATTGATATCTTCTTGGAGTCGACAGCTATCCTCTTCACTATCAACTACACGGACAATTTTTGTGTCGTCTGCAAATTTGCCAATCATGCCCCCTACATTCAAGTCCAAATCATTAATATATACCACAAACAGCAAGGGACCCAACACTGAGCCCTGTGGCACACCACTGGAAACGGATTTCCATTCGCAAAGACATCCATCGACTTTTACCCTTTGTTTCCTGTTACTGAGCCAATTTTGGATCCAATTTGCCATATTTCCCTGCATCCCATGGGCTTTTACCTTTCTGACTAGACTGTCATGTGTCCTTCCTATCCACTCTATCTCGGCCCCTCATAATTTTATACACCTCAATTAAATCTCCCCTCGGCCTCCTCTGTTCTTAAGAGAACAACCCCAGCCTATCCAATCTTTCCTCACAGCTAAAATTCTCCAGTCCTGGCAACATCCTCGTAAATCTCCTCTGTACCCTCTCTAGTGCAATCACATCCTTCCTGTAATGTGGTGACCAGAACTGTACCCAGTGCTCAAGCTGTGACCTAACTATGTTTTATACAGTTCCAGCATAACCTCCCTGCTCTTATATTCTATGCCTCGACTAATAAAGGAAAGTATTCCATATGCCTTCTTTACCACCTTATCTACCTGTCCTGCTACCTTCAGGGATCTGTGGACATGCACTCCAAGGTCCCTCTACACCTCTCAGTATCCTCCCATTTATTGTGTACTCCCTTGCCTTGTTTGCCCTCCCCAAATGCATTACCTCACACTTCTCCGGATTGAATTCCATTTGCCACTTTTCTGCCCACCTGACCAGTCCGTTGATATCTTCCTGCAGTCCACAGCTTTCCTCCTCACTATCAACCACACGGACAATTTGCACTCAGCAAGGTTCCACATAACAGCAATGTGATAATGACCAGATAATCTGTTTTTTTCAGTGATGTTGGTTGAAGGATAAAAATTGGCCCAAGACACCGGGGAGAACTCCCCTGCTCTTCGTCCAATCGTGACCGTAGGATCTTTTATGTCCACTTGAGAGGGCAGATAGGGCCTCGGTTTAACATCTCATCAGACAGTGCAGTGCTCCCTCGGTACTGACCCTCCGACAGTGCGGCGCTCCCTCAGTACTGACCCTCCGACAGTGCGGCGCTCCCTCGGTACTGACCGTCCGACAGTGCGGCGCTCCCTCGGTACTGACCCTCCGACAGTGCGGCACTCCCTCAGTACTGACCCTCCGACAGTGCAGCACTCCCTCAGTACTGACCCTCCGACAGTGCGGCACTCCCTCAGTACTGACCCTCCGACAGTGCAGCGCTCCCTCAGTACTGACCCTCCGACAGTGCGGCACTCCCTCAGTACTGACCCTCCGACAGTGCGGCACTCCCTCAGTACTGACCCTCCGACAGTGCGGCACTCCCTCAGTACTGCAGTGAGGTGTTAACCTCGATTTTGTGCTCAAGTCTCTGGAGTGAGACTCAAACCCAGAACCTTCTAACTTCGAGGCGAGAGTGGGACCTACTGAGCCACGACTGGCCTCCGTACACTCAGGTATCACTTAAAAGGTTGTTACACAAGATAAGGCTTCATGGGGTTGAGGGTAATATATTATCATGTATTGAGGATTGGTTAACGGACAGAAAACAGAGAGTAGGGATAAACGGGTCATTCTCAGGTTGGCAGGCTGTAACTAGTGGGGTACCACAAGGATCAGTGCTTGGGCCTCAGCTATTTACAATCTATATTAATGACTTAGATGAAGGGACCGAGTGTAATGTATCCAAGTTTGCTGACGATACAAAGTTCGGTGGGAAAGTAAGCTGTGAGGAGGACACAAAGAGTCTGCAAAGGGATATAGACAGGTTAAGTGAGTGGGCAAGAAGGTGGCAGATGGAATATAATGTGGGGAAATGTGAGGTTATTCACTTTGGTAGGAAGAATAGAAAAACAGAATATTTTCTAAATGGTGAGAAACTATTAAATGTTGGTGTTCAGAGAGACTTGGGTGTTCTTGTACAAGAAACACAGAAACATTCAACATGCAGATACAGCAAGCAATTAGGAAGGCAAAATGGCATGATGACCTTTATTGCAAGGGGGTTGGAGTACAAGAGTAAGGAAGTCTTACTACAATTGTACAGGGCTTTGGTGAGGCCTCACCTGGAGTACTGTGTACAGTTTTGGTCTCCTTATCTAAGGAAGGATATACTTGCCTTAGAGGCGGTGCAATGAAGGTTCACTAGATTGATTCCTGGGATGAGAGGATTGTCCTATGAGCAGAGGTTGAGTGGAATGGGCCTATACTCTCTGGAATTTAGAAGAATGAGAGGTGATCTCATTGTAACATATAAGATTCTGAGGGGGTTTGACAGGGGAGATGCTGAGAGGCTGATTCCCCTGGCTGGAGAGTTTAGAACTCGGGGGCATAGTCTCAGGATAAGGGGTCGGCCATTTAGGACTGAGATGAGGAGGAATTTCTTCACTCAGAGGGTTGTGAATCTTTGGAATTCTCTACCCCAGAGGGCTGTGGATGCTCAGTCGTTGAGTAAATTCAAGACTGAGATGGATAGATTTTTTGGTCTCTAGAGGAATCAAGGGATATGGGGATCGGGCGGGAAAGTGGAGTTGAGGTCGAAGATCAGCCATGATCTGATTGAATGGCGGAGCAGGCTCGAGGGGCCGTATGGCCTGCTCCTGCTCCTATTTCTTACGTCCTTACGTTCTGAGGTAAATTCGAGACAATTTTTCAACTGAAAGCCCAAATTATGATACAATTATTTAAAATTTTGTTTAAAGAAAAGGATGAAAAAGGGACTCACCGATCCACACTGATGGAACACAGATTGAAAATCGATGCTGTGCACAACATGACATCGAGGGTCATGAGGTAATCACACAGCCCTGGACCGAGAGTCCACACTCCACCCTGAAACTGAAAGCAAAAACTCTCTTCACAACTGTCCATTTGTCACATGGACACAATCCTGCCCACAGAAGCTGTCATTATCTAACCCTCTATTGGAAAATCGAATGATCATGAGAGAGGTGAGAAATGCCCTTTGATTCACTGATTATTTTCTTTTCAATCTCTTTAGTTGAACAATTGCTGCCTTTCCGAACAAAATCGGGGAACTGAATTGCAGGCAGTTGAGACTCATGTTGTTTCCGATATGACAGCCTCGCAGTTATGCACAGCCTCTGCTCCCGGCCAGTTTCCTGATCATATCGTTATCACCAATAGTTTAAGTATATAAAAGAAAGAACTTGCATTTATATAGCGCCTTTCACAGCCATGGGACGTCCCAAAGCGCTTTACAGCCAATGAAGTACTTTTTTGGAGTGTAGTCACTGTTGTAATGTAGGAAACGCAGCAGCCAATTCGCGCACAGCAAGATCCCACAAACAGCAAAGTGATAAATGACCAGATCATCTGTTTTACAATCATAGAATGGTTACAACACAGGAGGAGGCCATTCGGCCCAGCGAGCCAGTGACAGCTCTTTGTGAGAGCTATCCAGTTAGTCCCACTCCCCTGCTCTTTCCCCGCAGCCCTGCAAATATTTTCCCTTCAAGTATTTATCCAATTTGATAAGGTCCCACATAAGAGACTGTTAGCTAAGATAGAAGCCCATGGAATCGAGGGAAAAGTACGGACTTGGTTAGGAAGTTGGCTGAGCGAAAGGCGACAGAGAGTAGGGATAATGGGAAGGTACTCACATTGGCAGGATGTGACTGGTGGAGTCCCGCAGGGATCTGTCTTGGGGCCTCAATTATTCACAATATTTATTAACGACTTAGATGAAGACATAGAAAGTCTCATATCTAAGTTTGCCGATGACACAAAGATTGGTGGCATTGTAAGCAGTGTAGATGAAAACATAAAATTACAAAGCGATATTGATAGATTAGGTGAATGGGCAAAACTGTGGCAAATGGAATTCAATGCAGACAAATGTGAGGTCATCCACTTTGGATCAAAAAAGGATAGAACAGGGTACTTTCTAAATGGTAAGAAGTTAAAAACAGTGGATGTCCAAAGGGACTGAGGGGTTCAGGTACATCGATCATTGAAGTGTCATGAACAGGTGCAGAAAATAATCAATAAGGCGAATGGAATGCTGGCCTTTATATCTGGAGGACTGGAGTACAAGGGGGCAGAAGTTATGCTGCAGCGATACAAAACCCTGGTTAGACTGCACCTGGAGTGCTGTGAGCAGTTCTGGGCACCGCACCTTCGGAAGGACATATTGGCCTTGGAGGGAGTGCAGCGTAGGTTTACTAGAATGATACCCGGACTTCAAGGGTTAAGTTACGAGGAGAGATTACACAAATTGGGGTTGTAGTCTCTGGAGTTTCGAAGCTTAAGGGGTGATCTGATCGAAGTTTATAAGATATTAAGGGGAACAGATAGGGTGGATAGAGAGAAACTATTTCCGCTGGTTGGGGATTCTAGGAGTAGGGGGCACAGTCTAAAAATTAGAGCCAGACCTTTCAGGAGTGAGATTAGAAAACATTTCTACACACAAAGGGTGGTAGAAGTTTGGAACTCTCTTCCGCAAACGGCAATTGATACTAGCTCAATTGCTAAATTTAAATGTGAGATAGATAGCTTTTTGGCAACCAAAGGTATTAAGGGATATGGGCCAAAGGCAGGTATATGGAGTTCGATCACAGATCAGCCATGATCTTATCAAATGGCGGAGCAGGCACGAGGGGCTGAATGGCCTCCTCCTGTTCCTATGTTCCTAAATCTGTGTCCTCTGGTTCTCGACCCTTCCGCCAATGGAAATAGTTTCTCTTTATTTACTTTATCCAAACCAATCATGATTTTGAACACATCTATCAAATCTCTTCTCAACGTTCTCTGCTGAAAGGAAAACAACCCCAGCTTCTCCAGTCTCTCCACATAACTGAAGTCCCTCATCCCTGGAATCATTCTAGTAAATCTCCTCTGCACCCTCTCTAAGGCCTTCACATCTTTCCTAAAGTGCGGTGCCCAGAACTGGACACAATACTCCAGTTGTGGCCGAACCAGTTTTTTTACAAAGGTTCATCATAACTTCCTTGCTTTTGTACTCTATGCCTCTATTTATAAAGCCCAGGATCCCGTATGCTTTTTTAACTGATTTCTCAACCTTTCCTGCCACCTTCAACGAATTGTGCACATACACCCCCAGATCTTGCTATTCCTGCACCCCTTTTAGAATAGTACCCTTTAGTTTTTTTTTATTCGTTCACGGGATGTGGGCCAGCATTTAATGCCCATCCCTAATTGCCCCTTGAGAAGGTGGTGGTGAGCCGCCTTCTTGAACCGCTGCAGTCCGTGTGGTGACGGTTCTCCCACAGTGCTGTTAGGAAGGGAGTTCCAGGATTTTGACCCAGCGACAATGAAGGAACGGCCGATATATTTCCAAGTCGGGATGGTGTGTGACTTGGAGGGGAACGTGCAGGTGGTGTTGTTCCCATGTGCCTGCTGCTCTTGTCTTTCTAGGTGGTAGAGGTCGCGGGTTTGGGAGGTGCTGTCGAAGAAGCCTTGGCGAGTTGCTGCAGTGCATCCTGTGGATGGTACACACTGCAGCCACGGTGCGCCGGTGGTGAAGGGAGTGAATGTTTAGGGTGGTGGATGGGGTGCCAATCAAGCGGGCTGCTTTATCCTGGATGATGTCGAGCTTCTTGAGTGTTGTTGGAGCTGCACTCATCCAGGCAAGTGGAGAGTATTCCATCACACTCCTGACTTGTGCCTTGTAGATGGTGGAAAGGCTTTGGGGAGTCAGGAGGTGAGTCACTCGCCGCAGAATACCCAGCCTCTGACCTGCTCTCGTAGCCACAGTATTTATATGGCTGGTCCAGTTAAGTTTCTGGTCAATGGTGACCCCCAGGATGTTGATGGTGGGGGATTCGGCGATGGTAATGCCGTTGAATGTCAAGGGGAGGTGGTTAGACTCTCTCTTGTTGGAGATGGTCATTGCCTGGCACTTATCTGGCGTGAATGTTACTTGCCACTTATGAGCCCAAGCCTGGATGTTGTCCAGGTCTTGCTGCATGCGGGCTCGGACTGCTTCATTATTTGAGGGGTTGCGAATGGAACTGAACACTGTGCAGTCATCAGCGAACATCCCCATTTCTGACCTTACGATGGAGGGAAGGTCATTGATGAAGCAGCTGAAGATGGTTGGGCCTAGGACACTGCCCTGAGGAACTCCTGCAGCAATGCCCTGGGGCTGAGACGATTGGCCTCCAACAACCACTACCATCTTCCTTTGTGTGAGGTATGACTCCAGCCACTGGCGAGTTTTCCCCCTGATTCCCATTGACTTAAATTTTACTCTGGCTCCTTGGTGCCACACTCGGTCAAATGCTGCCTTGATGTCAAGGGCAGTCACTCTCACCTCACCTCTGGAATTCAGCTCTTTTGTCCATGTTTGGACCAAGGCTGTAATGAGGTCTGGAGCCGAGTGGTCCTGGCGGAACCCAAACTGAGCATCGGTGAGCAGGTTATTGGTGAGTAAGTGCCGCTTGATAGCACTGTCGACGACACCTTCCATCACTTTGCTGATGATTGAGAGTAGACTGATGGGGCGGTAATTGGCCGGATTGGATTTGTCCTGCTTTTTGTGGACAGGACATACCTGGGCAATTTTCCACATTGTCGGGTAGATGCCAGTGTTGTAGCTGTACTGGAACAGCTTGGCTAGAGGCGCAGCTAGTTCTGGAGCACAAGTCTTCAGCACTACAGCCGGGATGTTGTTGGGCCCATAGCCTTTGCTGTATCCAGTGCACTCAGCCGTTTCTTGATATCACGTGGAGTGAATCAAACTGGCCGAAGACTGGCTTCCGTGATGGTGGGGATATTGGGAGGAGGCCGAGATGGATCATCCACTCGGCACTTCTGGCTGAAGATGGTTGCAAACGCTTCAGCCTTGTCTTTTGCACTCACGTGCTGGACTCTGCCATCATTGAGGATGGGGATGTTTGCAGAGCCTCCTCCTCCCGTTAGTTGTTTAATTGTCCACCACCATTCATGACTGGATGTGGCAGGACTGCAGAGCTTTGATCTGATCCATTGGTTGTGGAATCGCTTAGCTCTGTCTATAGCATGTTGCTTCCGCTGTTTAGCATGCATGTAGTCCTGAGTTGTGGCTTCACCAGTTTGGCACCTCATTTTTAGGTATGCCTGGTGCTGCTCCTGGCATGCTCTTCTACACTCCTCATTGAACCAGGGTTGATCCCCTGGCTTGTTGGTAATGGTAGAGTGAGGAATATGCCAGGCCATGAGGTTACAGATTGTGCTGGAATACAATTCTGCTGCTGCTGATGGCCCACAGCGCCTCATGGATGCCCAGTTTTGAGCTGCTAGATCCATTCTGAATCTATCCCAATTAGCACGGTGATCGTGGCACACAACACATTGGATGGTGTCCTCAGTGCGAAGACGGGATTTCATCTCCACGAGGACTGTGCGGTGGTCACTCCTACCAATACTGTCATGGACAGATGCATTTGCGACAGGTAGATTGGTGAGGACGAGGTCAAGTAAGTTTTTCCCTCGTGTTGGTTCGCTCACCACCTGCCGCAAGCCCAGTCTAGCAGCTATGTCCTTCAGGATTCGGCCAGCTCGGTCAGTAGTGGTGCTACCGAGCCACTCTTGGTGATGGACATTGAAGTCCCCCACCCAGAGTATATTCTGTCCCCTTGCTACCCTCAGTGCTTCCTCCAAGTGGTGTTCAACATGGAGGAGGACTGATTCATCAGCTGAGGGAGGGCGGTAGGTGGTAATCAGCAGGAGGTTTCCTTGCCCATGTTTGACCTGATGCCATGCGATTTCATGGGGTCCAGAGTCAATGTTGAGGACTCCCAGGGCCACTCCCTCCTGACTGTATATCTCTGTACCGCCACCTCTGGTGGGTCTGTCCTGCCGGTGGGACAGGACATACCCAGGGATGGTGATGGAAGAGTCTGGGACGTTGGCTGAAAGGTATGATTCTGTGAGTATGGCTATGTCAGGCTGTTGCTTGACTAGTCTGTGGGACAGCTCTCCCAATTTTGGCACAAGTCCCCAGATGTTAGTGAGGAGAACTTTGCAGGGTCGACTGGGCTTGGTGTTTTGCCGTTGTCGTGTCCGGTGCCTAGTGGTTCAATGCCGGGTGGTCCGTCCGGTTTTATTCTTATTATGACTTTTCGTAGCGAGATTTTACAACTGAGTGTCTTGCTAGGCCATTTCAGAGGGCAATTAAGAATCAACCACATTGCTGTGGGTCTGGAGTCACATACAGGCCGGACCGGGTAAGGACGGCAGGTTTCCTTCCCTTAAGGGCATTAGTGAACCAGATGGGCCTTTACGACAATCCGGTAGTTTCATGGCCATCATTACTGATACTAGCATTTTAATTCCAGATTTTTATTTAATTAATTGAATTTAATTAATGAATTGAATTTAAATTCGCCAGCTGTCGTGGCGGGATTTGAACTCATGACTCTGGATTTTCATCCAGGCCTCTGGATTACTAGTCCAGTAACATAACCACTATGCTACTGTACCCTTACATTGCCTCTCCTCGTTCTTGCTGACAAAATGTATCACTTCGCACTTCTCTGTGTTAAATTTCATCTGCCACGTGTCCGCCCATTCCACCAGCCTGTCTATATCCTCTTGAAGTCTATCACTATCCTCCTCACTGTTCACTACACTTCCAAGTTTTGTGTCATCTGCAAATTTTGGAATTGTGCCCTGTACAAACAAGTCATTGTTTCCTGTCCCTTAGCCAATTCTGTATCAATGCTGCCACTGCCCCTTTTATTCCATGGGCTTCAATTTTGTCGACAAGTCTATTATGTGGCACTTTATCAAACGCCTTTTGAAAGTCCATATACACAACATCCAATGCACTGCCCTCATCGACCCTCTCTGTTACCTCATCAAAAAACTCTATCAGGTTGGTGAAACACGATTTGCCTTTAACAAATCTGCCGGCTTTCCTTAATTAATCCACACTTGTCCAAGTGACTGTTAATTCTGTCCCGGATTATCGTTTCTAAAAGTTTCCCCACTACTGAGGTTAAACTGACTGGCCAAAAGTTGCTGGGTTTATCCTTACACCCTTTTTTGAACAAGGGTGTAATATTTGCAAATCTCCAGCCCTCTGGCACCATCCCCGTATCTACGGATGTTTGGAAGATTATGGCCAGAACCTTCGCAATTTCCACCCTTACTTCCCTCAGCAACCTCGGATGCTTCCCATCCGGACCGGGCGACTTATCTACTTTAAGTACAGCCAGCCTTTCTAGTGATGTTAGTTAAGGAGATAGCTATTGCCAAATGCACCGGGGAGAACTCCCCCCTGCTCTTCTTCAAATAATGGTCGTGGGATCTTTTACATCCACCTGAGAGGGCAGATGGGGCCTCAGTATAACGTCTCATCTGAAAGACGGAGCCTCTGACAGTGCAGCACTCCCTCAGTACTGACCCTCCGACAGTGCAGTGCTCCCTCAGTACTGACCCTCCGACAGTGCGGCGCTCCCTCAGTACTGACCCTCCGACAGTGCAGCGCTCCCTCAGTACTGACCCTCCGACAGTGCAGCACTCCCTCAGTACTGACCCTCCGACAGTGCAGCACTCCCTCAGTACTGACTATCCGACAGTGCAGCGCTCCCTCAGTACTGACCCTCCGACAGTGCAGCGCTCCCTCAGTACTGACCCTCCGACAGTGCAGCGCTCACTCAGTACTGACCCTCCGACAGTGCAGCGCTCACTCAGTACTGACCCTCCGACAGTGCAGCGCTCACTCAGCACTGACCCTCCGACAGTGCAGCGCTCCCTCGGTACTGACCCTCCGACAGTGCAGCGCTCTCTCGGTACTGACCCTCCGACAGTGCAGCGCTCCCTCAGTACTGACCCTCCGACAGTGCAGCGCTCCCTCAGTACTGACCCTCCGACAGCGCAGCGCTCCCTCAGTACTGACCCACCGACAGTGCAGCGCTCCCTCAGTACTGACCCTCTGCTCCCTCAGTACTGACCCTCCGCTCCCTCAGTACTGACCCTCCGATCCCTCAGTACTGACCCTCCGCTCCCTCAGTACTGACCCTCCGACAGTGCAGCGCTCCCTCAGTACTGACCCTCCGACAGTGCAGCGCTCCCTCAGTACTGACCCTCCGACAGTGCAGCGCTCCCTCAGTACTGACCCTCCGACAGTGCTGCGCTCCCTCAGTACTGACCCTCCGCTCCCTCAGTACTGACCCTCCGCTCCCTCAGTACTGACCCTCCGACAGTGCAGCGCTCCCTCAGTACTGACCCTCCGCTCCCTCAGTACTGACCCTCCGCTCCCTCAGTACTGACCCTCCGCTCCCTCAGTACTGACCCTCCGCTCCCTCAGTACTGACCCTCCGCTCCCTCAGTACTGACCCTCCGCTCCCTCAGTACTGACCCTCCGCTCCCTCAGTACTGACCCTCCGCTCCCTCAGTACTGACCCTCCGCTCCCTCAGTACTGACCCTCCGCTCCCTCAGTACTGACCCTCCGCTCCCTCAGCACTGACCCTCCGCTCCCTCAGCACTGACCCTCCGCTCCCTCAGCACTGACCCTCCGACAGTGCTGCACTCCCTCAGTACTGACCCTCCGACAGTGCGGCGCTCCCTCAGTACTGACCCTCCGACAGTGCGGCGCTCCCTCAGTACTGACCCTCCGACAGTGCGGCGCTCCCTCAGTACTGACCCTCCGACAGTGCTGCACTCCCTCAGTACTGACCCTCCGACAGTGCGGCACTCCCTCAGCACTGACCCTCCGACAGTGCTGCACTCCCTCAGTAATGACCCTCCGACAGTGCAGCGCTCCCTCAGTACTGACCCTCCGACAGTGCGGCGCTCCCTCAGTACTGACCCTCCGACAGTGCGGCGCTCCCTTAGTACTGACCCTCCGACAGTGCAGCGCTCCCTCAGTACTGACCCTCCGCTCCCTCAGTACTGACCCTCCGACAGTGCAGCGCTCCCTCAGTACTGACCCTCCGACAGTGCGGCACTCCCTCAATACTGACCCTCCGACTGTGCTGCACTCCCTCATTACTGACCATCCGACAGTGCAGCGCTCCCTCAGTACTGACCCTCCGACAGTGCAGCACTCCCTCAGTACTGACCCTCCGACAGTGCAGCGCTCCCTCAGTACTGACCCTCCGACAGTGCAGCGCTCCCTCAGTACTGACCCTCCGACAGTGCAGCGCTCCCTCAGTACTCACCCTCCGACAGTGCAGCGCTCCCTCAGTACTGACCCTCCGCTCCCTCAGTACTGACCCTCCGCTCCCTCAGTACTGACCCTCCGCTCCCTCAGTACTGACCCTCCGCTCCCTCAGTACTGACCCTCCGCTCCCTCAGTACTGACCCTCCGCTCCCTCAGTACTGACCCTCCGCTCCCTCAGTACTGACCCTCCGCTCCCTCAGCACTGACCCTCCGCTCCCTCAGCACTGACCCTCCGCTCCCTCAGCACTGACCCTCCGACAGTGCTGCACTCCCTCAGTACTGACCCTCCGACAGTGCGACGCTCCCTCAGTACTGACCCTCCGACAGTGCGGCGCTCCCTCAGTGCTGACCCTCCGACAGTGCGGCACTCCCTCAGCACTGACCCTCCGACAGTGCGGCACTCCCTCAGTAATGACCCTCCGACAGTGCGGCACTCCCTCAGTACTGACCCTCCGACAGTGCGGCACTCCCTCAATACTGACCCTCCGACAGTGCGGCGCTCCCTCAGTACTGTCCCTCCGACAGTGCGGCACTCCCTCAGTAATGACCCTCCGACAGTGCGGCACTCCCTCAGTACTGACCCTCCGACAGTGCGGCACTCCCTCAATACTGACCCTCCGACAGTGCAGCGCTCCCTCAGTACTGACCCTCCGCTCCCTCAGTACTGACCCTCCGACAGTGCAGCGCTCCCTCAGTACTGACCCTCCGACAGTGCGGCACTCCCTCAGTACTGACCCTCCGACAGTGCTGCACTCCCTCAGTACTGACCATCCGACAGTGCAGCGCTCCCTCAGTACTGACCCTCCGACAGTGCAGCGCTCCCTCAGTACTGACCCTCCGACAGTGCAGCGCTCCCTCAGTACTGACCCTCCGACAGTGCAGCGCTCCCTCAGTACTGACCCTCCGACAGTGCAGCGCTCCCTCAGTACTGACCCTCCGACAGTGCAGCGCTCCCTCAGTACTGACCCTCCGCTCCCTCAGTACTGACCCTCCGCTCCCTCAGTACTGACCCTCCGCTCCCTCAGTACTGACCCTCCGACAGTGCGGCACTCCCTCAGTACTGACCCTCCGACAGTGCTGCACTCCCTCAGTACTGACCATCCGACAGTGCAGCGCTCCCTCAGTACTGACCCTCCGACAGTGCAGCGCTCCCTCAGTACTGACCCTCCGACAGTGCAGCGCTCCCTCAGTACTGACCCTCCGACAGTGCAGCGCTCCCTCAGTACTGACCCTCCGACAGTGCAGCGCTCCCTCAGTACTGACCCTCCGACAGTGCAGCGCTCCCTCAGTACTGACCCTCCGCTCCCTCAGTACTGACCCTCCGCTCCCTCAGTACTGACCCTCCGCTCCCTCAGTACTGACCCTCCGCTCCCTCAGTACTGACCCTCCGCTCCCTCAGTACTGACCCTCCGACAGTGCTGCACTCCCTCAGTACTGACCCTCCGACAGTGCGGCGCTCCCTCAGTACTGACCCTCCGACAGTGCGGCGCACCCTCAGTACTGACCCTCCGACAGTGCGGCACTCCCTCAGCACTGACCCTCCGACAGTGCGGCACTCCCTCAGCACTGACCCTCCGACAGTGCTGCACTCCCTCAGTAATGACCCTCCGACAGTGCGGCACTCCCTCAGTACTGACCCTCCGACAGTGCGGCACTCCCTCAGTACTGACCCTCCGACAGTGCGGCACTCCCTCAGTACTGACCCTCCGACAGTGCAGCACTCCCTCAGTACTGACCCTCCGACAGTGCAGCGCTCTCTCAGTACTGACCCTCCGACAGTGCGGCACTCCCTCAGTACTGACCCTCCGACAGTGCGGCACTCCCTCAGTACTGACCCTCCGACAGTGCTGCACTCCCTCAGTACTGACCATCCGACAGTGCAGCGCTCCCTCAGTACTGACCCTCCGACAGTGCAGCGCTCCCTCAGTACTGACCCTCCGACAGTGCAGCGCTCCCTCAGTACTGACCCTCCGACAGTGCAGCGCTCCCTCAGAACTGACCCTCCGACAGTGCAGCGCTCCCTCAGTACTGACCCTCCGACAGTGCAGCGCTCCCTCAGTACTGACCCTCCGCTCCCTCAGTACTGACCCTCCGCTCCCTCAGTACTGACCCTCCGCTCCCTCAGTACTGACCCTCCGCTCCCTCAGTACTGACCCTCCGCTCCCTCAGTACTGACCCTCCGACAGTGCTGCACTCCCTCAGTACTGACCCTCCGACAGTGCGGCGCTCCCTCAGTACTGACCCTCCGACAGTGCGGCGCTCCCTCAGTACTGACCCTCCGACAGTGCTGCACTCCCTCAGTACTGACCCTCCGACAGTGCGGCACTCCCTCAGCACTGACCCTCCGACAGTGCGGCACTCCCTCAGCACTGACCCTCCGACAGTGCTGCACTCCCTCAGTAATGACCCTCCGACAGTGCGGCACTCCCTCAGTACTGACCCTCCGACAGTGCGGCACTCCCTCAGTACTGACCCTCCGACAGTGCGGCACTCCCTCAGTACTGACCCTCCGACAGTGCAGCACTCCCTCAGTACTGACCCTCCGACAGTGCAGCGCTCTCTCAGTACTGACCCTCCGACAGTGCAGCACTCCCTCAGTACTGACCCTCCGACAGTGCAGCACTCCCTCAGTACTGACCCTCCGACAGTGCGGCGCTCCCTCAGTACTGACCCTCCGACAGTGCGGCGCTCCCTCAGTACTGACCCTCCGACAGTGCGGCGCTCCCTCAGTACTGACCCTCCGACAGTGCGGCGCTCCCTCAGTACTGACCCTCCGACAGTGCAGCGCTCCCTCAGTACTGACCCTCCGCTCCCTCAGTACTGACCCTCCGACAGTGCAGCGCTCCCTCAGTACTGACCCTCCGACAGTGCGGTACTCCCTCAGTACTGACCCTCCGACAGTGCTGCACTCCCTCAGTACTGACCCTCCGACAGTGCAGCGCTCCCTCAGTACTGACCCTCTGACAGTGCAGCACTCCCTCAGTACTGACCCTCCGACAGTGCAGCGCTCCCTCAGTACTGACCCTCCGACAGTGCTGCGCTCCCTCAGTACTGACCCTCCGACAGTGCAGCACTCCCTCAGTACTGACCCTCCGACAGTGCAGCGCTCCCTCAGTACTGACCCTCCGACAGTGCAGCACTCCCTCAGTACTGACCCTCCGACAGTGCGGCACTCCCTCAGTACTGACCCTCCGACAGTGCGGCACTCCCTCAGTACTGACCCTCCGACAGTGCAGCGCTCCCTCAGTACTGTCCCTCCGACAGTGCTGCACTCCCTCAGTACTGACCCTCCGACAGTGCGGCGCTCCCTCAGTACTGACCCTCCGAGAGTGCGACGCTCCCTCAGTACTGACCCTCCGACAGTGCGACGCTCCCTCAGTACTGACCCTCCGACAGTGCAGCGCTCCCTCAGTACTGACCCTCCGACAGTGCAGCGCTCCCTCAGTACTGACCCTCCGACAGTGCAGCACTCCCTCAGTACTGACCCTCAGACAGTGCGGCACTCCCTCAGTACTGACCCTCCGACAGTGCTGCACTCCCTCAGTACTGACCCTCCGACAGTGCAGCACTCCCTCAGTACTGACCCTCCGACAGTGCAGCACTCCCTCAGTACTGACCCTCCGACAGTGCGGCGCTCCCTCAGTACTGACCCTCCGACAGTGCGGCGCTCCCTCAGTACTGACCCTCCGACAGTGCAGCGCTCCCTCAGTACTGAACCTCTGACAGTGCAGCACTCCCTCAGTACTGACCCTCCGACAGTGCAGCGCTCCCTCAGTACTGACCCTCCGACAGTGCGGCACTCCCTCAGTACTGACCCTCCGACAGTGCAGCACTCCCTCAGTACTGACCCTCCGACAGTGCAGCGCTCACTCAGTACTGACCCTCCGCTCCCTCAGTACTGACCCTCCGACAGTGCAGCACTCCCTCAGTACTGACCCTCCGACAGTGCAGCACTCCCTCAGTACTGACCCTCCGACAGTGCGGCACTCCCTCAGTACTGACCCTCCGACAGTGCTGCACTCCCTCAGTACTGACCCTCCGACAGTGCAGCACTCCCTCAGTACTGACCCTCCGACAGTGCAGCACTCCCTCAGTACTGACCCTCCGACAGTGCAGCACTCCCTCAGTACTGACCCTCCGACAGTGCAGCGCTCCCTCAGTACTGACCCTCCGACAGTGCAGCACTCCCTCAGTACTGACCCTCCGACAGTGCTGCACTCCCTCAGTACTGACCCTCCGACAGTGCGGCACTCCCTCAGTACTGACCCTCCGACAGTGCAGCACTCCCTCAGTACTGACCCTCCGACAGTGCAGCGCTCCCTCAGTACTGACCCTCCGACAGTGCGGCACTCCCTCAGTACTGACCCTCCGACAGTGCTGCACTCCCTCAGTACTGACCCTCCGACAGTGCAGCACTCCCTCAGTACTGACCCTCCGACAGTGCAGCACTCCCTCAGTACTGACCCTCCGACAGTGCAGCACTCCCTCAGTACTGACCCTCCGACAGTGCAGCGCTCCCTCAGTACTGACCCTCCGACAGTGCAGCACTCCCTCAGTACTGACCCTCCGACAGTGCAGCGCTCCCTCAGTACTGACCCTCCGACAGTGCAGCACTCCCTCAGTACTGACCCTCCGACAGTGCTGCACTCCCTCAGTACTGACCCTCCGACAGTGCGGCACTCCCTCAGTACTGACCCTCCGACAGTGCAGCACTCCCTCAGTACTGACCCTCCGACAGTGCAGCGCTCCCTCAGTACTGACCCTCCGACAGTGCGGCACTCCCTCAGTACTGACCCTCCGACAGTGCTGCACTCCCTCAGTACTGACCCTCCGACAGTGCAGCACTCCCTCAGTACTGACCCTCCGACAGTGCAGCACTCCCTCAGTACTGACCCTCCGACAGTGCAGCACTCCCTCAGTACTGACCCTCCGACAGTGCTGCACTCCCTCAGTACTGACCCTCCGACAGTGCAGCACTCCCTCAGTACTGACCCTCCGACAGTGCAGCACTCCCTCAGTACTGACCCTCCGACAGTGCAGCGCTCCCTCAGTACTGACCCTCCGACAGTGCAGCACTCCCTCAGTACTGACCCTCCGACAGTGCAGCGCTCCCTCAGTACTGACCCTCTGACAGTGCAGCGCTCCCTCAGTACTGACCCTCCGACAGTGCGGCACTCCCTCAGTACTGACCCTCCGACAGTGCGGCACTCCCTCAGTATTACACTATGTGAATCCGCCTGGATTTTGTGCTGGAATCTCTGGAGTAAAAACATCAATTAGTAGTTAAATTATACTGAAATTAATCGTCCTGTTAGTTTCTGTTCCATTGATAAACGGCAGAGTGATGGGGAAACCCTTTCTGAAATTAAGATGCGAGCTATTGGTGGCAAAATGAACCTGTCACCATGTTTGTCTCGAGCTTGAAACGTCTGTTTTCCAGGAGTGTCCTGACTGTTAGTTCAGGCCATTAATGAGCTGCTCGAGGTCCTCGTTCTGTCTGACCCATTTGATGATGAATAATCCATTAGCTTCACCACGAGATTACAATCGAACCTGGTGGAGATCCAGACAGAAGTTTACTTTAGACTAACCCGGTCACACTGACGACTTCCTTAGACTGTCGGGATTTTAACCAATGAAGAGAGTAATCTTGGATCGGTCGTCAGCTGTTGACGGGAGAAAGGTCTGGTCTAATTTTTAACTCCACCGGGTGAGGTGTTCGTTTGGCCCTTTCTGCCCTCAGCTCCCGTGCTCTTTGCATTCAGTGGATCAGTTCGGGGCGAACTCTGGAGACTACATTCAGGTGTATAATTTCTTTAAGCCGCTCGATGTATTGGTTACTCAGTATGTGGGCACATTTGAGGCTACTTGGTGCGGCTGTGCTGGTGTTGGTCCAGTCCCCTGGGGAGGGGGGCCGCCATGAATATAAACTGGTGCCACCTGCAGGGAGGTGGAATTGGTACTGAGTCCAATTGAAGCCCATGGGATTAAAGGGACAGCAGCAACGTAGATACGAAATTAGCTGAGAGACAGAAAGCAGAGAGCAGTGGTGAACGGTTGTTTTTCAGACTGGAGGGAAGTTGACAGTGGTGTCCCCCAGGGGTCAGTATTAGGACCACTGCTCTATTTGATATATATTAATGACCTGGACTTGGGTACAGAGGGTATAATTTCAAAGATTGCAGATGACACGAAACTTGGAAAAGTTGTAAACAATGAGGAGGATAGTAACAGACTTCAGGAGGACAGAGACAGACTGGTGAAATGGGCAGACACACGGCAGATGAAATTTAATTCAAAAAGTTCGACACCATCCAGGACAAAGCAGCCCACTTGATTTTCTACAGTGATTACACTTCAAAAGTACTTCATTGGCTGAAAAGCACTTTGGGATGTCCAGAGGTCATAAACGCAAGTCTTTCTTTCATTATTGGCACCCCATCCACCACCCTAAACATTCACTCCCTTCACCACCGGCGCACCGTGGCTGCAGTGTGTACCATCCACAGGATGCACTGCAGCAACTCGCCAAGGCTTCTTCGACAGCACCTCCCAAACCCGCGACCTCCACCACCTAGAAGGACAAGAGCAGCAGGCACATGGGAACAACACCACCTGCACGTTCCCCTCCAAGTCACACACCATCCCGACTTGGAAATATATCGCCGTTCCTTCATCGTCGCTGGGTCAAAATCCTGGAACTCCCTTCCTAACAGCACTGTGGGAGAACCGTCACCACACGGACTGCAGCGGTTCAAGAAGGCGGCTCACCACCACCTTCTCAAGGGGCAATTAGGGATGGGCAATAAATGCCGGCCTCGCCAGCGACGCCCACATCCTGAGAATGAATGAAACTGTTTTTTTTAACATTCTCCGAGTGCTAATGCTCAGTCTGTGTTTGAACGTCCTGTTCATTTTGTATCTAATTTATTCAGGATGGAAGGTGTTGTTTAACAGAATGGCCAAATTCACAGACACGTGTTAAATTGCGAGGCAATTTTATCAGAGGTTTTATGGGTGCTAAATTTTTTCTCTGATATGTTAATCCTCACAATCACCAACATGTTCAATTAGCTACAGAGCAGAACGATACTGCAGTCTGAAATCAGCTATAAGCCACGTCTACTTGTGTACACTATACCTGAGAGAGACTGTGCCCCTTACACTCTCACTGAGGGAGACTCAGTGTCTCTGACACTATAACTGAGGGAGACTCAGTGCCCCTGACACTATAACTGAGGGAGACTCAGTGTCTCTTACACTATAACTGAGGGAGACTCAGTGTCTCTTACACTATAACTGAGGGAGACTCAGTGCCCCTTACACTATAACTGAGGGAGACTCAGTGCCCCTTACACGATAACTGAGGGAGACTCAGTGCCCCATACACTATGACTGAGAGAGACTTAGTGTCTCTTACACTATAACTGAGAGAGACTCAGTGTCTCTTACACTATAACTGAGAGAGACTCAGTGTCTCTTACACTATAACTGAGAGAGACTCAGTGTCTCTTACACTATAACTGAGAGAGACTCAGTGCCCCTTACACTATAACTGAGGGAGACTCAGTGTCTCTTACACTATAACTGAGAGAGACTCAGTGTCTCTTACACTATAACTGAGGGAGACTCAGTGTCTCTTACACTATAACTGAGGGAGACTCAGTGCCCCTGGCACTATAACTGAGAGAGACTCAGTGTCTCTTACACTATAACTGAGAGAGACTCAGTGCCCCTTACACTATAACTGAGGGAGACTCAGTGTCTCTTACACTATAACTGAGAGACTCAGTGCCCCTGACACTATAACTGAGGGAGACTCAGTGCCCCTTACACTATAACTGAGAGACTCAGTGTCTCTTACACTATAACTGAGAGAGACTCAGTGTCTCTTACACTATAACTGAGAGAGACTCAGTGTCTCTTACACTATAACTGAGAGAGACTCAGTGTCTCTTACACTATAACTGAGAGAGACTCAGTGTCTCTTACACTATAACTGAGAGAGACTCAGTGTCTCTTACACTATAACTGAGAGAGACTCAGTGCCCCTTACACTATAACTGAGGGAGACTCAGTGTCTCTTACACTATAACTGAGGGAGACTCAGTGCCCCTGGCACTATAACTGAGAGAGACTCAGTGTCTCTTACACTATAACTGAGAGAGACTCAGTGCCCCTTACACTATAACTGAGGGAGACTCAGTGCCCCTTACACTATAACTGAGGGAGACTCAGTGCCCCTGACACTATAAGTGAGGGAGACTCAGTGTCTCTTACACTATAACTGAGAGACTCAGTGCCCCTTACACTATAACTGAGGGAGACTCAGTGTCTCTTACACTATAACTGAGAGAGACTCAGTGCCCCTGACACTATAACTGAGGGAGACTCAGTGCCCCTTACACTATAACTGAGGGAGACTCAGTGTCTCTTACACTATAACTGAGAGACTCAATGTCTCTTACACTATAACTGAGAGAGACTCAGTGCCCCTTACACTATAACTGAGGGAGACTCAGTGTCTCTTACACTATAACTGAGAGAGACTCAGTGTCTCTTACACTATAACTGAGGGAGACTCAGTGTCTCTTACACTATAACTGAGGGAGACTCAGTGCCCCTGGCACTATAACTGAGAGAGACTCAGTGTCTCTTACACTATAACTGAGAGAGACTCAGTGTCTCTTACACTATAACTGAGAGAGACTCAGTGTCTCTTACACTATAACTGAGAGAGACTCAGTGCCCCTTACACTATAACTGAGGGAGACTCAGTGTCTCTTACACTATAACTGAGGGAGACTCAGTGCCCCTGGCACTATAACTGAGAGAGACTCAGTGTCTCTTACACTATAACTGAGAGAGACTCAGTGCCCCTTACACTATAACTGAGGGAGACTCAGTGCCCCTTACACTATAACTGAGAGAGACTCAGTGCCCCTGACACTATAAGTGAGTGAGACTCAGTGTCTTACACTATAACTGAGAGACTCAGTGCCCCTTACACTATAACTGAGGGAGACTCAGTGTCTCTTACACTATAACTGAGAGACTCAGTGCCTCTTACACTATAACTGAGAGAGACTCAGTGCCCCTTACACTATAACTGAGGGAGACTCAGTGTCTCTTACACTAATAACTGAGAGAGACTCAGTGTCTCTTACACTATAACTGAGGGAGACTCAGTGTCCTCTTACACTATAACTGAGGGACTCAGAGCCCTACACTATAACTGAGAGAGACTCAGTGTCTACTATAACTAGAGATCAGTTCTACAATAACTGAGGAGCAGACTACGAGTGACTCTACACTATACTGGAGCTCAGTGCCTTACACTATAACTGAGGGAAACTCAGTGCCCCTTACACTATAACTGAGAGAGACTCAGTGCCCTGACACTAATAGTGAGGGAGACTCAGTGTCTCTTACACTATAACTGAGAGACTCAGTGCCCCTTACACTATAACTGAGGGAGACTCAGTGTCTCTTACA
Source organism: Heptranchias perlo (assembly GCF_035084215.1). Taxonomy (NCBI): domain Eukaryota; kingdom Metazoa; phylum Chordata; class Chondrichthyes; order Hexanchiformes; family Hexanchidae; genus Heptranchias; species Heptranchias perlo. Next base: position 22,867 of record NW_027138719.1, read on the forward strand.
CTATAACTGAGAGAGACTCAGTGCCCCTTACACTATAACTGAGGGAGACTCAGTGCCTGACACTATAACTGAGGGAGACTCAGTGCTCTTACACTATAACTGAGGGAGACTCAGTGCCCTTACACTATACTGAGGGAGATCAGTGTCTCTTACACTACTGAGAGACTCAATGCTCTTACACTATAACTGAGGGAGACTCAGTGCCCCTTACACTATAACTGAGGGAGACTCAGTGTCTCTTGCACTATAACTGGGGAGACCTCAGTGTCTGTTGTCTGTCTTTATCTATTTCGGTTGTTCAAATCTCGCCAAACGAAACTCAGCGGTTAATCCATGAATGTCATCGTGTCTGTGCGGGGAGATGGAACTCAACTCAGATTACAGACCCTTTCTGTGTGCTGTAAAACCCACTCCCTCCATCAGCTCACTGTGTCAGCACCAGGAACACAGTTTTACCAATTTACAGAGGAAAGAAATATTTTCAGCAAAGATTCTGGGAAAAAACCCAGCTCAGACCTTGGGATCGTTTTATCCACAAAATATTTTCAGCAAAGATTCTGGGAAAAAACCCAGCTCAGACCTTGGATCGTTTTATCCACAGTTCCGATACAAGCATCAACATGGGCAATATCAAATCATATCCTGTCATCTAATACAATATATGGTCAGAGAAACTCAATCCATATTCAGTAATGCAACATGAAAACCCACCGAGCAAAGGTCCTTTTCTGAAAGTTCACTAAACACACCTAAAACACCCTTAAAACCCAACACTCCCGGCCCCTCATTCAATACCGAGACCCTCCCCAACACTGGGGCAGTGACCCCCCCCCGGGTCACCCCCCCAGGGTCACTCTTACCCCCCCTCTCCCCCCACCCCAGGTCTCTCCCCCCAGGTTCACTCTCCCCCCCCAGGTCTCTCCCCCCAGGGTCACTCTCACCCCCCTCTCTCCCCCCCGCTCCGGGTCTCTCTCTCTCTCTCTCTCTCCCCCCAGGGTCACTCTCACCCCCACCCCCGGGTCTCTCCCCCGCCCCGGGTCTCTCTCTCTCTCTCTCTCTCTCTCTCCCCCCAGGGTCACTCTCACCCCCACCCCCGGGTCTCTCCCCCGCTCCGGGTCTCCGGGTCTCTCTCTCTCTCTCTCTCTCTCTCCCCCAGGGTCACTCTCACCCCCCTCTCTCCCCCCCGCCCCGGGTCTCTCTCTCTCTCGCTCTCTCTCCCTCCCCAGGGTCACTCTCACCCCCCCGACCCCACCCCGGGTCTCTCCCCCACCCCCCCACCCCGGGTCTCTCTCTCTGTCTCTCCCCCCCCTCTTTCTCCTCCCCCCCCCGCAGTCTCTCTCTTCCCCCCCCAGTCCCTCCCCCCTCTCTCTCTCTCCCCCAGTCTCCCCCCTCCCGCCCGGTCTCTCCCCGTCGATCTCTCCCCCCACCCCCGGGTCCAGGTCTCTCTCCCCCCTCTCTCTCTCTCTCTCTCTCCCCCCCAACTCTCTCCCCCCCCAACTTGCTCCCCGAGTCACTCCTCACGCTCTCCCCCTCCTCTCTCTCTTCCCCCCAGTCTCCCCCGTCTCTCTCCCCCCCCCCCGGTCTCCCCCTTCTCTCTCTCTCTCTCTCTCTCCCCCTCCTCTCTCCCCCCCATTCTCCCCTCTCTCTCTCTCTCTCTCTCCCCCTCTCTCTCTCCCCCCCATTTCTCCCCCCTCTCTCTCTCTCCCCCCCATTCTCCCCTCTCTCTTCTCCCCCCTTCTCTCTCTCTCTGCCCCTTCTCTCTCTCTAGCCCCCCCTTCTCCCCCCATTCTCCCCCTCTCTCTCTCTCTCCCCTCTCGCTCCCCCCCATTCGCCCCCCCTCTCTATCTCTCACCCCCATTCTCCCCCTCTCTCTCCCCCCATTCTCCCCCCTCTCTCTCGCCCCTTCTCTCTCTCTCTCCCCCCCTTCTCTCTCTCTCGCCCCCCCTTCTCTCTCTCTCTACCCCCTTCTCTCTCTCTCTCTCCCCCCTTCTCTCTCTCTCGCCCCCATTCTCTCTCTCTCCCCCCCTTTCTCCCCCCTCTCTCTCTCCCCCCCATTCTCCCCCCTCTCTCTCTCTTTCCCCCATTCTCCCCTCTCTCTCTCTCCCCCCATTCTCCCCTCTCTCTCCCCCGCCATTCTCCCCCTCTCTCTCTCCCCCCCATTCCTCCCCCACTCTCTCTCTCCCCCATTATCCCCCCTCTCTCTCTCCCTCTCTCTCTCTCTCCCCCCTCTCTCTCTCCCCCATTCTCTCTCCCCCCATTCTCTCTCCCCCCCATTCTCCCCCTCCCTCTCTCCCCCCATTCTCCCCCCATTCTCTCTCTCCCCCTCCCCATTCTCCCCCCCTCTCTCTCTCCCTCTCTCTCTCTCCCCCCCATTCCTCCCCCTCTCTCTCTCTCCCCCCAATTCTCCCCCCTCTCTCTCTACCCCCCATTCTCACCCCTCTCTCTCTCTCTCTCCCCCCCATTCTCCCCCTCTCTCTCTCTCCCCCCCCCATTCTCCCCCCTCTCTCTCTCTCTCCCCCCCATTCTCCCCCTCTCTCTCTCTCCCCCCCATTCTCCCCCTCTCTCTCTCCCCCCCATTCTCCCCCTCTCCCTCCCCCCCCTTTCACTCCCCCCAATTCTCCCCCTCTCTCTCTCCCCCCCATTCTCCCCCCCCATTCTCCCTCCCCCCCTCTCTCTCTCCCCCCATTCTCCCCCTCCCCCCGTCTCTCTCTCTCCCCCCGTCTCTCTCCCCCCGTCTCCCCCTCTCTCTCTCTCCCCCCCCATTCTCCCCTCTCTCTCTCTCTCCCCCCCATTCTCCCCTCTCTCCCTCTCTCCCCCCCATTCTCCCCCTCTCTCTCTCTCTCCCCCCCCATTCTCCCCTCTCTCTCTCTCTCTCCCCCCCATTCTCCCCCCTCTCCTCTCTCTCTCCCCCCCATTCTCCCCCTCTCTCTCTCTCTCTCTCCCCCCCATTCTCCCCCCTCTCTCCTACCCCCATTCTCCCTCCTCTCTCTCTCTCTCCCCCCCCATTCTCCCCCCTCTCTCTCTCTACCCCCCATTCTCTCCCCACTCTCTCTCTCGTCCCCACCATTCTCCCCCCTCTCTCTCTCTCCCCCCATCTCCCCCCTCTCTCTCTCCCCCCCATTCTCCCCCCTCTCCTCCCCCCTCTCTCACTCCCCCCATTCTCCCCTCTCTCTCTCCCCCCCATTCTCCCCCCCCATTCTCCCCCCTCTCTCTCTCTCTCCCCCCATTCTCCCCCCTCTCTCTCTCTCTCTCCCCCCCCCATTCTCCCCCCCATTCTCTCCCTCCCCCCCTCTCTCTCTCCCCCCATCTCCCTCCCCCGTCTCTCTCTCCCCCCCGTCTCTCTCTCCCCCCCGTCTCTCTCTCCCCCGTCTCTCTCTCCCCCACCATTCTCCCCTCTCTCTCTATCTCTCTCTCCCCCCCATTCTCCCCTCTCTCCCTCTCTCCCCCCCATTCTCCCCCTCTCTCTCTCTCTCCCCCCCATTCTCCCCCCTCTCTCTCTCTCTCTCCCCCCATTCTCCCCCCCTCTCTCTCTCTCTTCCCCCCATTCTCCCCCTCTCCCTCTCTCTCTCCCCCCATTCTCCCCCCCCTCTCTCTCTCTCCCCCCATTCTCCCCCTCTCTCTCTCTCTCTCTCTCCCCCCCCATTCTCCCCCCCTCTCTCTCCCCCCATTCTACCCCGATCCCTCTCCCCCCGTTCTCCCCCTCTCTCTCTCTCCCCCCATTCTCCCCCCTCTCTCTCTCTCTCCCCCATTCTCCCCCCTCTCCCTCTCTCTCCCCCCCATTCTCCCCCCCTCTCTCTCTCTCTCTCCCCCCATTCTCCCCCTCTCTCTCTCTCTCTCTCTCTCCCCCCCATTTCTACCCCCTCCCTCTCCCCCCATTCTCCCCCCTCTCTCTCTCTCCCCCCATTCTCCCCCTCTCTCTCTCCCCCCTTCTCTCTCTCTCTCCCCCTTCTCTCTCTCTAGCCCCCCCTTCTCCCCCATTCTCCCCCTCTCTCTCTCTCTCCCCCTCTCTCTCTCCCCCCATTCTCCCTCCTCTCTCTCTCTCTCTCCCCCCCATTCTCCCCCCTCTCACTCTCTCCCCCCCATTCTCCCCCCTCTCTCTCTCCCCCCTTCTCTCTCTCTCTCCCCCGCTTCTCTCTCTCTCGCCCCCCTTCTCTCTCTCTACCCTCCCTTCTCTCTCTCTCTACCCCCTTCTCTCTCTCTCTCCCCCCCTTCTCTCTCTCTCTCTCTCCCCCTTTCTCTCTCTCTCTCTCCCCCCGTCTCTCTCTCTCTCTCCCCCCTTCTCTCTCTCTCTCCCCCCCATTCCCCCCTCTCTCTCTCTCCCCCCCCATTCTCCCCCTCTCTCTCTCTCCCCCCATTCTCCCCCTCTCTCTCCCCCCCATTCTCCCCCCTCTCTCTCTCCCCCCCATTCTCCCCCCTCTCTCTCTCCCCCCCATTCTCCCCCCTCTCTCTCTCCCCCCATTCTCCCCCCTCTCTCTCTCCCCCCCATTCTCCCCCCTCTCTCTCTCTTTCCCCCATTTCTCCCCTCTCTCTCTCCCCCCCATTCTCCCTCCTCTCTCTCTCTCTCCCCCCATTCTCCCCCCACTCTCTCTCTCCCCCCATTATCCCCCACTCTCTCTCTCCCCCATTCTCTCTCCCCCCCATTCTCCCCCTCTCTCTCTCCCCCCTTCTCTCTCTCTCTCCCCCCTTCTCTCTCTCTCGCCCCCCTTCTCTCTCTCTCTACCTCCCTTCTCTCTCTCCTCTACCTCCCTTCTCTCTCTCTCTCCCCCCTTCTCTCTCTCTCTCCCCCCTTTCCCCTCTCTCTCTCCCCCTTCTCTCTCTCTCTCTCCCCCCTTCTCTCTCTCTCTCCCCCCTTCTCTCTCTCTCTCTCTCCCCCCATTCTCCCCCTCTCTCGTCGTCTCCCCCCATTCTCCCCCTCTCTCTCTCGCCCCCCATTCTCCCCCCTCTCTCTCTCTCCCCCCCATTCTCCCCTCTCTCTCTCTCCCCCCCATTCTCCCCCTCTCTCTCTCTCCCCCCATTCTCCCCCCTCTCTCTCTCTCCCCCCAATTCTCCCCCCTCTCTCTCTACCCCCCATTCTCACCCCTCTCTCTCTCCCCCCCATTCTCCCCCCTCTCTCTCTCTCCCCCCCATTCTCCCCCTCTCTCTCTCTCCCCCCCATTCTCCCCCTCTCTCTCTCTCCCCCCCCATTCTCCCCCCTCTCTCTCTCCCCCCCCATTCTCCCCCCTCTCCCTCCCCCCTCTCTCACTCCCCCCATTCTCCCCTCTCTCTCTCCCCCCATTCTCCCCCCTCTCTCTCTCTCTCTCCAACCCCCATTCTCCCCCCCATTCTCTCCCTCCCCCCTCTCTCCCCCATTCTCCCCCTCACCCCGTCTCTCTCTCCCCCCCGTCTCTCTCCCCCCGTCTCTCTCCCCCCCCATTCTCCCCCCCCATTCTCCCCTCTCTCCCTCTCTCCCCCCCATTCTCCCCCTCTCTCTCCTCTCGCCCCCATTCTCCCCCTCTCTCTCTCTCCCCCCCATTCTCCCCCCTCTCTCTCTCTCTCCCCCCCATTCTCCCCCCTCTCTCTCTCTCTCCCCCCCATTCTCCCCCCCCTCTCTCTCTCTCCCCCCATTCTCCCCCCCTCTCTCTCTCTCTCCCCCCATTCTCCCCCCTCTCTCTCTCCCCCCCATTCTCCCCCCTCTCTCTCTCTCCCCCCCATTCTCCCCCCTCTCTCTCTCTCTCTCCCCCCATTCTCCCCCCCTCTCTCTCTCCCCCCCCATTCTCCCCCTCTCTCTCTCTCTCTCCCCCCCATTCTCCCCCTCTCTCTCTCTCTCTCTCTCTCTTCCCCCCATTCTCCCCCTCTCCCTCTCTCTCCCCCCCATTCTCCCCCTCTCTCTCTCTCTCCCCCCCATTCTCCCCCTCTCTCTCTCTCTCTCCCCCCCATTCTCCCCCTCTCTCTCTCTCTCCCCCCATTCTCCCCCCTCTCTCTCTCTCTCCCCCCCATTCTCCCCCTCTCTCTCTCTCTCTCTCTCCCCCCCATTCTCCCCCCCTCTCTCTCCCCCCATTCTCCCCCTCTCTCTCTCTCTCCCCCCATTCTCCCCCTCTCTCTCTCTCTCTCTCTCTCCCCCCATTCTCCCCCCTCTCTCTCTCCCCCCCGATTCTCCCCCCCTCTCTCTCCCCCCATTCTACCCCCTCCCTCTCCCCCCATTCTCCCCCCTCTCTCTCTCTCTCCCCTCTCCCTCTCCCCCCATTGTCCCCCCCTCTCTCTCTCTCCCCCCATTCTCCCCCTCTCTCTCTCCCCCCTTCCTCTCTCTCTCTCACCCCTTCTCTCTCTCTAGCCCCCCCTTCTCCCCCATTCTCCCCCCTCTCTCTCTCTCTCCCCCTCTCTCTCCACCCCATTCGCCCCCCCTCTCTCTCTCTCTCCCCCCCATTCTCCCCCCTCTCACTCTCTCCCCATCATTCTCCCCCCTCTCTCTCTCCCCCCTTCTCTCTCTCTCTCCCCCCTTCTCTCTCTCTCGCCCCCCCTTCTCTCTCTCTCTCCCCCCCTTCTCTCTCTCTCTCCCCCCCATTCTCCCCTCTCTCTCTCTCCCCCCCATTCTCCCCCTAATTCTCTCTCTCCCCCCCCATTCTCCCCCTCTCTCTCTCCCCCCCCATTCTCCCCCCTCTCTCTCTCCCCCCGATTCTCCCCCCTCTCTCTCTCCCCCCCATTCTCCCCCCTCTCTCTCTCCCCCCATTCTCCCCCTCTCTCTCTCCCCCCATTCTCCCCCCACTCTCTCTCTCCCCCTCTCTCTCTCCCCCCATTCTCCCCCCTCTCTCTCTCCCCCCATTCTCCCCCCTCTCTCTCTCCCCCCCATTCTCCCCTCTCTCTCTCTTCCCCCATTCTCCCCCTCTCTCTCTCCCCCCATTATCACCCCACTCTCTCTCTCCCCCCATTCTCTCTCCCCCCCATTCTCCCCCCTCCCTCTCTCCCCCCATTCTCCCCCATTCTCTCTCTCCCCCCCCATTCTCCGCCCCCTCTCTCTCTCCCTCTCTCTCTCTCCCCCCCATTCTCCCCCTCTCTCTCTCTCCCCCCCATTCTCCCCCCTCTCTCTCTCTCGCCCCCCCATTCTCCCCCTCTCTCTCTCTCCCCCCCATTCTCCCCCCTCTCTCTCTCTCCCCCCCCATTCTCCCCCCTCTCTCTCTCTCGCCCCCCATTCTCCCCCCTCTCTCTCTCTCCCCCCCATTCTCCCCTCTCTCTCTCTCGCCCCCCCATTCTCCCCCTCTCTCTCTCTCCCCCCCCATTCTCCCCCCCTCTCTCTCCCCCCCCATTCTCCCCCCTCTCTCTCTCTCTCCCCCCATTCTCCCCCCTCTCTCTCTCCCCCCCCATTCTCCCCCTCTCTCTCTCCCCCCCCATTCTCCCCCCTCTCTCTCTCTCCCCCCATTCTCCCCCCCTCTCTCTCTCTCCCCCCATTCTCCCCCCTCTCTCACTCCCCCCCATTCTCCCCCCTCTCTCTCTCCCCCCCCATTCTCCCCCCTCTCTCTCTCTCTCCCCCCATTCTCCCCCCTCTCTCTCTCTCCCCCCATTCTCCCCCCTCTCTCTCTCTCCCCCATTCTCCCCCTCTCTCTCTCTCCCCCCCATTCTCCCCCCCATTCTCACCCTCCCCCCCTCTCTCTCTCCCCCCATTCTCCCCCTCCCCCCGTCTCTCTCTCCCCCCCGTCTCTCTCTCCCCCCCGTCTCTCTCTCCCCCCCGTCTCTCTCCCCCCCGTCTCTCTCCCCCCCATTCTCCCCCTCTCTCTCTCTCTCTCCCCCCCATTCTCCCCTCTCTCCCTCTCTCCCCCCATTCTCCCCTCTCTCTCCCTCTCTCCCCCCATTCTCCCCCCCTCTCTCTCTCTCTTCCCCCATTCTCCCCCCTCACCCTCTCTCTCTCCCCCCCATTCTCCCCCCTCTCTCTCTCTCCCCCCCATTCTCCCCCTCTCTCTCTCTCTCTCTCTCCCCCCCATTCTCTCCCCCTCTCTCTCCTCCTCCCCCCCCCATTCTCCCCCCCTCTCTCTCTCCCCCCCATTCTCCCCCCTCTCTCTCTCCCCCCCATTCTCACCCTCCCTCTCTCTCCCCCCCCATTCTCTCCCCCTCTCTCCTCCCACCCCCCCCATTCTCCCCCCCTCTCTCTCTCCCCCCTCTCTCTCCCCCCCTCTCTCTCTCCCCTCTCTCTCTCTCCCCCTCTCTCTCTCTCCCCCTCTCTCTCCCTCTCTCTCTGCCCCCCCCCATTCTACCCCTCTCTCTCCCCCCCCATTCTACCCCCTCCCTCTCCCCCCATTCTCCCCCCTCTCTCCCCCCCTCTCTCTCTCCCTCTCTCTCCCCCCCACTCTCTCCCCCACCACTCTCTCTCCCCCTCTCTCCCTCTCTCTCTCTCTCTATCTCTCCCCCCATTCTCCCCCTCTCTCTCTCTCTCCCCCCCATTCTCCCCCCCTCTCTCTCTCTCCCCCCCCATTCTCCCCCCTCTCTCTCTCTCCCCCCCATTCTCCCCCCTCTCTCTCTCTCCCCCCCATTCTCCCCCCTCTCCCCCCCCCCCTCTCTCTCCCCCCCCATTCTCCCCCCCTCTCTCACTCTCTCTCTCCCCCCCATTCTCCCCCCCTCTCTCTCTCTCTCTCCCCCCCATTCTCCCCCCTCTCTCTCTCTCTCACCCCCCCCCCTCTCTCTCTCTCTCCCCCCCATTCTCCCCCCACTCTCTCTCTCTCTCTCCCCCCCATCTCCCCCCCTCTCTCTCTCTCTCCCCCCCATTCTCCCCCCTCTCTCTCTCTCTCCCCCCATTCTCCCCCCTCTCTCTCTCTCCCCCCCATTCTCCCCCCCCTCTCTCTCTCTTCCCCCATTCTCCCCCCTCTCTCTCTCTCTCTACCCCCCATTCTCCCCCCTCTCTCTCTCTCTCTCTCCCCCCCATTCTCCCCCTCTCTCTTCTCTCTCTCTCTCTCCCCCCCATTCTCCCCCTCTCTCTCTCTCTCTCTCTCTCCCCCCCATTCACCCCCACTCTCTCTCTCTCTCCCCCCCATTTCCCCCCCTCTCTCTCCCCCCATTCTACCCCCTCCCTCTCCCCCCATTCTCCCCCCTCTCTCTCCCCCCCTCTCTCTCTCCCTCTCTCTCCCCCCCACTCTCTCTCCCCCCACTCTCTCTCTCCCCCCCATTCTCCCCTCTCTCTCCCTCTCTCTCTCTCTCTGCCCCCCCCATTCTACCCCCTCTCTCTCCCCCCCCATTCTACCCCCTCCCTCTCCCCCCATTCTCCCCCTCTCTCTCCCCCCTCTCTCTCCCCCCCACTCTCTCTCCCCCCCTCATTCTCCCCACCTCATTCTCCCTCTCTCTCTCTCCCCCCCATTCTCCCCCCCCTCTCTCTCTCCCCCCCATCTCCCCCCTCTCTCTCTCTCCCCCCATTCTCTCTCTCCCCCCCCATTCTCCCCCCTCTCTCTCTCCCTCTCTCTCTCTCCCCCCCATTCTCCCCCCTCTCTCTCTCTCCCCCCCATTCTCCCCCCTCTCTCTCTCTCCCCCCCATTCTCCCCCTCTCTCTCTCTCCCCCCAATTCTCCCCCCTCTCTCTCTACCCCCCATTCTCCCCCCTCTCTCTCTCTCCCCCCCATTCTCCCCCCTCTCTCTCTCCCCCCTCCATTCTCCCCCCTCTCTCTCTCTCTCTCTCCCCCCCATTCTCCCCCTCTCTCTCTCTCCCCCCCATTTCTCCCCCCTCTCTCTCTCTCCCCCCCATTCTCCCCCTCGCTCTCTCCCCCCCATTCTCCCCCCTCGCTCTCTCCCCCCCATTCTCCCCCCTCTCCTCCACCCCTCTCTCACTCCCCCCATTCTCCCCCCTCTCTCTCTCCCCCCCATTCTCCCCCCCATTCTCCCCCCTCTCTCTCTCTCTCCCCCCATTCTCCCCCCTCTCTCTCTCTCTCTCCCCCCCATTCTCCCCCCCATTCTCTCCCTCCCCCCCTCTCTCTCTCCCCCCATTCTCCCCCTCCCCGTCTCTCTCTCCCCCCCGTCTCTCTCCCCCCGTCTCTCTCCCCCCGTCTCTCTCCCCCCCATTCTCCCCCTCTCTCTCTCTCTCCCCCCATTCTCCCCCTCTCTCTCTCTCTCTCCCCCCCATTCTCCCCTCTCTCACTCACTCCCCCCCATTCTCCCCCCTCACTACCTCTCTCTCTCCCCCCTCTCTCTCACTCCTCCCCCCATTCTCCCCCCTCTCTCTCTCTCCCCCCCATTCTCCCCCCTCATCTCTCTCACTCCCCCCCATTCTCCCCCCCTCTCTCTCTCACTTCCCCCATTCTCCCCCCTCTCTCACTCTCTCCCCCCCCATTCTCCCCCCTCTCTACCTCTCTCTCTCCCCCCTCTCTCTCTCTCTCCCCCCCATTCTCCCCCCTCTCTCTCTCTCTCCCCCCCATTCTCCCCCCTCTCTCTCTCTCTCCCCCCCATTCTCCCCCCCCTCCTCCTCTCTCTTCCCCCCATTCTCCCCCCTCTCTCTCACTCTCTCTCCCCCCCATTCTCCCCCCTCTCTCTCTCTCTCCCCCCATTCTCCCCCCTCTCTACCTCTCTCTCTCCCCCTCTCTCTCTCTCTCCCCCCCATTCTACCCCCTCTCTCTCTCTCTCCCCCCCATTCTCCCCCCTCTCTCTCTCTCTCCCCCCCATTCTCCCCCCCTCTCTCTCTCTCTCCCCCCCATTCTCCCCCCTCTCTCTCTCTCTCCCCCCCATTCTCCCCCCTCTCACTCTCTCTCCCCCCCATTCTCCCCTCCTCTCTCTCTCTCTCCCCCCCATTCTCCCCCCTCTCTCTCTCTCTCCCCCCATTCTCCCCCCCTCTCTCTCTCTCTCCCCCATTCTCCCCCCCTCTCTCTCTCTCTTCCCCCCATTCTCCCCCCCTCTCTCTCTCTCTTCCCCCCATTCTCCCCCTCTCTCTCTCTCCCCCCCATTCTCCCCCCTCTCTCTCTCTCTTCCCCCCATTCTCCCCCCTCTCTCTCTCTCTCTCTCCCCCCATTCTCCCCCCTCACTCTCTCTCCCCCCCATTCTCCCCCTCTCTCTCTCTCTCTCCCCCCCATTCTCCCCCTCTCTCTCTCTCTCTCCCCCCATTCTCCCCCTCCCTCTCTCTCTCTCCCCCCATTCTCCCCCCTCTCTCTCTCTCTCCCCCCCATTCTCCCCCCCTCTCTCTCCCCCCATTCTACCCCCTCCCTCTCCCCCCATTCTCCCCCCTCTCTCTTCCCCCCTCTCTCTCTCCCTCTCTCTCCCCCCCACTCTCTCTCCCCCCCACTCTCTCTCCCCCCACTCTCTCTCTCCCCCCCATTCTCACCCTCTCTCTCCCTCTTTCTCTCTCTGCCCCCCCCATTCTACCCCCTCTCTCTCCCCCCCATTCTACCCCTCCCTCTCCCCCCACTCTCTCCCCCCCTCTCTCTCTCCCTCTCTCTCCCTCTCTCTCCCCCCCTCATTCTCCCCCCTCTCTCTCTCTCTCTCCCCCCCATTCTCCCCCCCCTCTCTCTCTTCCCCCCATTCTCCCACCCTCTCTCTCTCTCCCCCCATTCCCCCCCATCTCTCTCCCCCCCCATTCCCCCCCCATCTCTCTCCCCCCCATTCCCCCCCCATCTCTCTCCCCCCCCCATTCTCCCCCCCACTCTCTCTCCCCCCATTCTCCCCTCTCTCTCTCTCTCTCTCTCCCCCCATTCTCCCCCTCTCTCTCTCTCTCTCTCTCCCCCCCATTCTCCCCCTCTCTCTCTCTCTCTCTCTCCCCCATTCCCCCCATCTCTCTCCCCCCCATTCCCCCCCATCTCTCTCCCCCCCATTCCCCCCCCATCTCTCTCCCCCCCCATTCTCCCCCCACTCTCTCTCCCCCCCATTCTCCCCCCTCTCTCTCTCTCTCCCCCCCATTCTCCCCTCTCTCTCTCTCTCTCCCCCCCATTCTCCCCCCCTCTCTCTCTCTCTCCCCCCCATTCTCCCCCTCTCTCTCTCTCTCTCTCTCCCCCCCATTCTCCCCCCCTCTCTCTCTCTCCTCCATTCTCCCCCCCTCTCTCTCTCTCTCTCCCCCATTCTGCCCCCCTCTCTCTCTCTCTCCCCCCATTCTGCCCCCCTCTCTCTCTCTCTCCCCCCTCTCTCTCTCTCTCTCCCCCATTCTCCCCCTCTCTCTCCCCCATTCCCCCCCATCTCTCTCCCCCCCCATTCTCCCCCCCACTCTCTCTCCCCCCATTCTCCTCTCTCTCTCTCTCTCCCCCATTCTCCCCCTCTCTCTCTCTCTCTCCCCCCCATTCTCCCCCCCTCTCTCTCTCTCTCTCTCCCCCATTCTCCCCCTCTCTCTCTCTCTCTCTCCCCCCCATTCTCCCCCCCTCTCTCTCTCTCTCCCCCCCATTCTCCCCCCCTCTCTCTCTCTCTCCCCCCCATTCTCCCCCCTCTCTCTCTCTCTCCCCCCCATTCTCCCCCTCTCTCTCTCTCTCTCTCCCCCCTCTCTCTCTCTCTCTCCCCCCCATTCTCCCCCTCTCTCTCTCTCTCTCTCCCCCCTCTCTCTCTCTCCCCCCATTCTCCCCCCCTCTCTCTCTCTCTCCCCCATTCTCCCCCTCTCTCTCTCTCTCTCTCCCCCCCATTCTCCCCCCCTCTCTCTCTCTCTCCCCCCCATTCTCCCCCCTCTCTCTCTCTCTCCCCCCCATTCTCCCCCTCTCTCTCTCTCTCTCTCCCCCCTCTCTCTCTCTCTCCCCCCATTCTCCCCCTCTCTCTCTCTCTCTCTCCCCCTCTCTCTCTCTCTCCCCCCCATTCTCCCCCTCTCTCTCTCTCTCTCTCCCCCCTCTCTCTCTCTCTCTCCCCCCCATTCTCCCCCCTCTCTCTCTCTCCCCCCTCTCCCCCCGGGTCTCACCTCCGAATACACGAAGAGGGGGAGGACGAGGACGGCGAGCAGGAGGTCGGACGCGGCCAGACTGACGATGAAGATGTTGGTCGTGGTTCTCAGCGGCTTCTCGCTCCAGACGCCGAGACAGACGAGCAGGTTCCCGGCGGCGATCAGGAGGATGAGGAGGGTCCCGAGAACCAGCGCCGGGAAGTCGTGTCCCGGGGACCGGGAGCCGGGCACCGTCTCATTGGAGCTGAGGTTGTTCATGGCTCCGGGAAGAGCCCCCGGTCCCGGATAACTTGCTTCTCCGCACCTCCCACCGGCACCCACCCACCACTCCCGCATCTCACTGGGGGAGTGCCCCCGGGACCCCCAGACCCAACCCAGAGACCCCCAGATCCCCAACCCAGAGACCCCCAGATCCCCAACCAGAGACCCCAGATCCCCAACCCAGAGACCCCCAGACCCAAACCCCAGACCCAACCCCTAGTCCAGAGACCCCCAGACCCAACCCCTAGTCCAGAGACCCCAGACCCAATCCCCAACCCAGAGACCCCAGACCCAATCCCCGAGTCCAGAGACCCCCAGACCCAATCCCCGAGTCCAGAGGACCCCCAGACCCAATCCCCCAACCCAGAGACCCCCAGACCCAATCCCCTAGTCCAGAGACACCCAGACCCAATCCCCCAACCCAGAGACCCCCAGACCCAATCCCCTAGTCCAGAGACACCCAGACCCAATCCCCCAACCCAGAGACCCCCAGACCCAAACCCCAGACCCAACCCCCTAGTCCAGAGAGCCCCAGACCCAATCCCCCAACCCAGAGACCCCCAGACCCAAACCCCAGACCCAACCCCCTAGTCCAGAGACCCCCAGACCCAATCCCCTAGTCCAGAGACCCCCAGACCCAATCCCCTAGTCCAGAGACCCCCAGACCCAATCCCCTAGTCCAGAGACCCCCAGTCCCAACCTCTAGCCCAGACCCCTAGATCAGAGACACCCCCCCCCAGCCCAAATCCTGTAGCCGGTGCCCCCCGATCCGCAGAGCCGCCCGGACCCAACCTTTACCGCAGCTGTTGCCCGAATCCTCTGCTTGGAGCCGGCCGGTGTTGGAAGTTTCCCGGGGACGGTGCAAAGTGCCGGCGGACGAGCGGACTCTCAAAGCCGCTTGGACCTAATCCGAGCTCAGCCCGGCTCCTCCTCCGGCTCCGCTCAGGA
>NW_027138720.1:12500-22500 GCF_035084215.1 Heptranchias perlo
GGTTTGTCCGTCCCACCCGGAGGCCCATATCTCCGGAAGGCACAGGCCGATTTCCTCCGGGTATGGCTCGTTGCGTGCGGCCGGACCAGGCGCAGCGGACGGTACCGAGCACTCGGAGGTCCGGCGCTGCCCGCCGGAGGTACAGCGAAAGGCTGCAAACCACTTTCCGCCGCCTCCCTCCGCGGGCGTGAGACCGACGGTCGTCGGGTTTGGTTCCGCGGCTAGAGCAGGACGAGGGGCAGCGAACGGTACTGGAAGGAACCCGGTCGCACACCGGGAAGTCGACTAGCGGGCCGCCGAAAGCGAGCTCGGGGCCCCGGTTTGTCCGTCCCACCCGGAGGCCCATATCTCCGGAAGGCACAGGCCGATTTCCACCGGGTATGGCTCGTTGTGTGCGGCCGGACCAGGCGCAGCGGACGGTACCGAGCACTCGGAGGTCGGGCGCTGCCCGCCGGAGGTACAGCGAAAGGCTGCAAACCACTTTCCGCCGCCTCCCTCCGCGGGCGTGAGACCGACGGTCGTCGGGTTTAGTTCCGCGGCTAGAGCAGGACGAGGGGCAGCGAACGGTACCGGAACGAACCCGGTCGCACACCGGGAAGTCGAGTGCCGGGTCTCGAAACGGAGCCGGGTCGGCCCAGTTTAAAACGGAGAAGAGAGTGCTGCCCTCTGCGGGTGAAAACATGGAAGTACGTTGGTTAATGATTTCCAGTTCACCCCGCTTGGTCAGGCCCACTCGGAGGCGGATAACTCCGGAACGCCGAGGCCGATTTCCTGCGGGTATGGCTCGTTGCGTGCGGCAGGAGGCGGCGCAGCGTTCGGTACCGAGCACTCGGAGGTGCGGTGCTGCCCGCCGGAGTGACAGCGAAAGGCTGCGCACCGCTTTCCGCCTGCTAACTCGGCGTCCGTGAGACCGACCGACTCCGCTTTAGCACCGGAGCTAGAGTGGGGCAAGGGGCACCGAAGGGTACCGGAACGATGACGTTCGCACACCGGGAAGTCGAGTGCCGGGCCGCCGAAAGCGAGCAGGGTGCCACCGCTCGGGGCCCCGGTTTGTCCGTCCCACCCGGAGGCCCATATCTCCGGAAGACACAGGCCGATTTCCACCGGGTATGGCTCGTTGTGTGCGGCCGGACCAGGCGCAGCGGACGGTACCGAGCACTCGGAGGTCGGGCGCTGCCCGCCGGAGGTACAGCGAAAGGCTGCAAACCACTTTCCGCCGCCTCCCTCCGCGGGCGTGAGACCGACGGTCGTCGGGTTTGTTTCCGCGGCTAGAGCAGGACGAGGGGCAGCGAACGGTACCGGAAGGAACCCGGTCGCACACCGGGAAGTCGACTAGCGGGCCGCCGAAAGCGAGCACGGGGCCCCGGTTTGTCCGTCCCACCCGGAGGCCCATATCTCTGGAAGGCACAGGCCGATTTCCACCGGGTATGGCTCGTTGTGTGCGGCCGGACCAGGCGCAGCGGACGGTACCGAGCACTCGGAGGTCGGGCGCTGCCCGCCGGAGGTACAGCGAAAGGCTGCAAACCACTTTCCGCCACCTCCCTCCGCGGGCGTGAGACCGACGGTCGTCGGGTTTGTTTCCGCGGCTAGAGCAGGACGAGGGGCAGCGAACGGTACCGGAACGAACCCGGTCGCACACCGGGAAGTCGACCAGCGGGCCGCCGAAAGCGTGCTCGGGTCCCCGGTTTGTCTGTCCCACCCGGAGGCTGATATCTGAGGAAGTCCGAGGCCGATTTCCTCCGGCTAACTCGGCGGGCAATGTGTCCCCCCCACCATCTTCGGCTGATTACCGTGGCTGGACCGGATCAAGGAGCAACGGAACCGTGCCAGAACGACGTCGGTCGGACGGCGTGAACTGATAGTGCCGAGGCCGGAAACCGAGCCGGAAATGTGCACCGATTTATTGGTCCCACTCGCAGGCCCATATCTCCGGAAGGCCGAGGCCGATTTCCTCCGGGTATGGTTCGCTGCGTGCAGCCGGAAGGGGAGCAGCGGACGGCACTGAGCAGCCGGAGGTGCGGCGCTGCCCGCCGGAGCTGCAAGCGAAAGGCTGCGCACCGCTTTCCGCTGGTTAACTCGGCAGGCCGTCAGGCCGACCGACTCCGCTTCAGCACGGGAGCTAGAGTCGGGCAAGGGGCACCGAAGGGTACCGGAAGGATCACGTTCGGACACCGGGAAGTCGAGTGCCGGGCCGCCGAAAGCGAGCTCGGGGCCCCGGTTTGTCCGTCCCACCCGGAGGCCCATATCTCGAGAAGGCACAGGCCGATTTCCTCCGGGTTTGGCTCGCTGCGTGCGGCCGGACGAGGTGCAGCGAACGGTACCGAGCACTCGGAGGTGCGGCGCTGCCCGCCGGAGGTACAGCGAAAGGCTGCAAACCGCTTTCCGCCTCCTCTCCCCTCGGGCGTGAGACCGACGGTCGTCTGGTTTGCTTCCGCGGCAAGAGCAGGACGAGGGGCACCGAGCGGTACCAGAACGAACCCGGTCGCACACCGGGATGTCGAGTGCCCGGCCCAAACCCGCTACCCCCCCCCCCACCCGAAAGCGAGCCACGGTTTGTGGATTAAAAGTGAAGCGGCAAAGATTTGTAAAACAGCGTGAAATGATGAACCAGAAGCCCAAAGTAATGGTGGGAATAAAAGTTCCGAAATGTGAAATGGTGAACCAGAAGTTGTGTGAACTGTTTAACCCAAAGTGGCAAAAATGGATTAAAAGGGGTGAAATGATCGACCGCAAAGCAGGGCAAGCATTAAACAAAAGCAGCAGCATTTTTTAAAAAGGGACAAATGGTTTACCAGAATCCCAAAAGAATGCTCAGAGACTTAAGTGCCAAAGGGGCAAATGGTTAACCAGAAGCTGGGTGAACTGCTTAACCCAAAGTGGGAAAAAGGATAAAAAAGGGGTGAACTGATCAACCAGAAGTCGACAACAATGTGCGGCGATTAAGTCTGAAAGAGGGAAAGGTTGACCGGAAAGCAGGGAAATGATTAAACAAAAGCAGAAAAATTCAGTAAAAAGGGGCAAGTGGTGAACCAGAAGTTGGGTGAACTGCTTAACCAAAAGTGGGAAAGAGGATTAAAAGGGGAGAAATGTTGAACCAGATGTCGAAAACAATGCGCGGCGATGAAGTCTGAAAGAGGAAAAGGTTGACCGCAAAGCAGGGAAAGGATTAAACAGAAGCAGCAATATCTTTTAAAAAGGGACAAATGGTGAACCAGAATCCCAAAAGAATGCTCAGAGACTTAAGTCCCAAAGGGGCAAATGGTTAACCAGAAGCTGGGTGAACTGTTTAACCAAAAGTGGGAAAAAGGATTAAAATGTTGTGAAATGATTAACCAGAAGGCGAAAGCAAAGTGCGGCGGCGAAGTCCTAAAGGGGAAAAGGTTGACCATAAAGCAGGGAAATGATTAAACAAAAGCAGAAAAATTCAGTAAGAAGGGGCAAATGGTTAACCAGAAGTTGGGTGAACTGCTTAACCAAAAGTGGGAAAGAGGATTAAAAGGGGAGAAATGTTGAACCAGATGTCGAAAACAATGCGCGGCGATGAAGTCTGAAAGAGGAATAGGTCGACCGCAAAGCAGGGAAATGATTAAACAAAAGCAGAAAAATTCAGTAAAAAGGGGCAAATGGTGAACCAGAAGCTGGGTGAACTGCTTAACCAAAAGTGGGAAAAAGGATTAAAAGGGGAGAAATGTTGAACCAGATGTCGAAAACAAGGTGCGGCGATGAAGTCTGAAAGAGGAATAGGTCGACCGCAAAGCAGGGAAAGGTTTAATCAAAAGCAGCAATATCTTTTAAAAAGGGACAAATGGTGAACCAGAATCACAAAAGAATGCTCAGAGACTTAAGTCCCAAAGGGGAAATGGTTAACCAGTAGCTGGGTGAACTGTCCAACCCAAAGTGGGAAAAAGGATTAAAAGGGGTGAAATGATTAACCAGAAGGCGAAAGCAAAGTGCGGCGGCGAAGTCGTAAGGGGAAAAGGTTGACCAGAAAGCAGGGAAAGCATTAAACAAAAGCGGCAACATTTTTAAAAAAGTGGCAAATGGTTAACCAGAATCCCAAAAGAATGCTCAGAGACTTAAGTCCCAAAGGGGAAATGGTTAACCAGAAGCTGGGTGAACTGGTGAACCAAAAGTGGGAAAAAGGATTAAAAGGGGAGAAATGTTTAACCAGAAGGCAAAAGCAAAGTGCGGCGGCGAAGTCCAAAAGGGGAAAAGGTTGACAAGAAAGCAGGGAAATGATTAAACCAAAGCGGAAAAATTCAGTATAATGGGGCAAATGGTTAACCAGAAGCTGGGTGAAATGGTTAACCGAAAGTGGCAAAAAAAGATTTAAAGGGGAAAAATGATTAACCAGAAGTCGACAACAATGCGCGGCGATGAAGTCTGAAAGGGGAAAAGGTTGACCACATAGCAGGGAAACGATTAAACAAAAGCGGCAACATTTTTAAAAAAGTGGCAAATGATTAACCAGAATCCCAAAAGA
The DNA here is from genome assembly GCF_035084215.1 of Heptranchias perlo. Taxonomy (NCBI): domain Eukaryota; kingdom Metazoa; phylum Chordata; class Chondrichthyes; order Hexanchiformes; family Hexanchidae; genus Heptranchias; species Heptranchias perlo. The sequence continues at coordinate 16,984 of NW_027138720.1, forward strand.
ATGCTCAGAGACTAAGTCCCAAAGGGGAAATGGTTAACCAGAAGCTGGGGGAAATGGTTAACCAAAAGTTGCAAAAATGATTAAAAGGGGTGAAATGATTAACCAGGAGGCTAAAGCAATGTGCCGCGGTGAAGTCTGAAAGAGGGAAAGGTTGACCAGAAAGCATTAAACAAAAGCGGCAACATTTTTTAAAAATTGGCAAATGATTAACCAGAATCCCAAAAGAATGCTCAGAGACTAAGTCCCATAGGGGAAATGGTTAACCAGAAGCTGGGGGAAATGGTTAACCAAAAGTTGCAAAAATGATTAAAAGGGGTGAAATGATTAACCAGAATTCGAAAATAATGTGCGGCGATGAAGTCCTAAAGGGGAAAAGTTTGACCACAAAGCAGGGAAAGCATTAAACAAAAGCGGCAACATTTTTTAAAAATTGGCAAATGATTAACCAGAATCCCAAAAGAATGCTCAGAGACTAAGTCCCAAAGGGGAAATGGTTAACCAGAAGCTGGGGGAAATGGTTAACCAAAAGTTGCAAAAATGATTAAAAGGGGTGAAATGATTAACCAGGAGGCTAAAGCAATGTGCCGCGGTGAAGTCTGAAAGAGGGAAAGGTTGACCAGAAAGCATTAAACAAAAGCGGCAACATTTTTTAAAAATTGGCAAATGATTAACCAGAATCCCAAAAGAATGCTCAGAGACTAAGTCCCAAAGGGGAAATGGTTAACCAGAAGCTGGGGGAAATGGTTAACCAAAAGTTGCAAAAATGATTAAAAGGGGTGAAATGATTAACCAGGAGGCTAAAGCAATGTGCCGCGGTGAAGTCTGAAAGAGGGAAAGGTTGACCAGAAAGCATTAAACAAAAGCGGCAACATTTTTAAAAAAGTGGCAAATGATTAACCAGAATCCCAAAAGAATGCTCAGAGACTGAGTCCCAAAGGGGAAATGGTTAACCAGAAGCTGGGGGAAATGGTTAACCAAAAGTTGCAAAAATGATTAAAAGGGGTGAAATGATTAACCAGGAGGCTAAAGCAATGTGCCGCGGTGAAGTCTGAAAGAGGGAAAGGTTGACCAGAAAGCATTAAACAAAAGCGGCAACATTTTTTAAAAAGTGGCAAATGATTAACCAGAATCCCAAAAGAATGCTCAGAGACTAAGTCCCAAAGGGGAAATGGTTAACCAGAAGCTGGGGGAAATGGTTAACCAAAAGTTGCAAAAATGATTAAAAGGGGTGAAATGATTAACCAGGAGGCTAAAGCAATGTGCCGCGGTGAAGTCTGAAAGAGGGAAAGGTTGACCAGAAAGCTTTAAACAAAAGCGGCAACATTTTTTAAAAATTGGCAAATGATTAACCAGAATTCCAAAAGAATGCTCAGAGACTAAGTCCCAAAGGGGAAATGGTTAACCAGAAGCTGGGGGAAATGGTTAACCCAAAGTTGCAAAAATGATTAAAAGGGGTGAAATGATTAACCAGGAGCTGAAGCAATGTGCCGCGGGGAAGTCTGAAAGAGGCAAAGGTTGACCAGAAAGCATTAAACAAAAGTGGCAACATTTTTAAAAATTGGCAAATGATTAACCAGAATCCCAAAAGAATGCTCAGAGACTAAGTCCCAAAGGGGAAATGGTTAACCAGAAGCTGGGGGAAATGGTTAACCAAAAGTTGCAAAAATGATTAAAAAGGGGTGAAATGATTAACCAGGAGGCTAAAGCAATGTGCCGCGGTGAAGTCTGAAAGAGGGAAAGGTTGACCAGAAAGCATTAAACAAAAGTGGCAACATTTTAAAAAATTGGCAAATGATTACCATGAATCCAAAAGAATGCTCAGAGACTAAGTCCCAAAGGGGAAATGGTTAACCAGAAGACTGGGGGAAATGGTTAACCAAAAGTTGCAAAAATGATTAAAAGGGGTGAAATGATTAACCAGGAGGCTGAAGCAATGTGCCGCGGTGAAGTCTGAAAGAGGGAAAGGTTGACCAGAAAGCATTAAACAAAGTGGCAACATTTTTTAAAAATTGGCAAATGATTAACCAGAATCCAAAAGAATGCTCAGAGGACTAAGTCCAAAGGGGAAATGGTTAACCAGAAGCTGGGGAAATGGTTAACCAAAAGTTGCAAAAATGATTAAAAGGGGTGAAATGATTAACCAGGAGGCTGAAGCAATGTGCCGCGGTGAAGTCTGAAAGAGGGAAGGTTGACCAGAAAGCATTAAACAAAAGTGGCAACATTTTTAAAAATTGGCAAATGATTAACCAGAATCCCAAAAGAATGCTCAGAGACCAAGTCCCAAAGGGGAAATGGTTAACCAGAAGCTGGGGGAAATGGTTAACCAAAGTTGCAAAAAATGATTAAAAGGGGTGAAATGATTAACCAGGAGGCTAAAGCAATGTGCCGCGGTGAAGTCTGAAAGAGGGAAAAGGTTGACCAGAAAGCATTTAAACAAAAGCGGCAACATTTTTTAAAATTGGCAAATGATTAACCAATCCCAAAAGAATGCTCAGAGACTAAGTCCCAAAGGGGAAATGGTTAACCAGAAGCTGGGGAAATGGTTAACCAAAAGTTGCAAAAATGATTAAAAGGGGTGAAATGATTAACCAGGAGGCTGAAGCAATGTGCCGCGGTGAAGTCTGAAAGAGGGAAAGGTTGACCAGAAAGCATTAAACAAAAGTGGCAACATTTTTTAAAAATTGGCAAATGATTAACCAGAATCCCAAAAGAATGCTCAGAGACTAAGTCCCAAAGGGGAAATGGTTAACCAGAAGCTGGGGGAAATGGTTAACCAAAAGTTGCAAAAATGATTAAAAGGGGTGAAATGATTAACCAGGAGCTAAAGCAATGTGCCGCGGTGAAGTCTGAAAGAGGGAAAGGTTGACCAGAAAGCATTAAACAAAAGTGCAACATTTTAAAAAATTGGCAAATGATTAACCAGAATCCCAAAAGATGCTCAGAGACTAAGTCCCAAAGGGGAAATGGTTAACCAGAAGCTGGGGGAAATGGTTAACCAAAAGTTGCAAAAATGATTAAAAGGGGTGAAATGATTAACCAGGAGGCTGGAGCAATGTGCCGCGGTGAAGTCTGAAGAGGGAAAGGTTGACCAGAAGCATTAAACAAAAGTGGCAACATTTTTTAAAAATTGGCAAATGATTAACCAGAATCCCAAAAGAATGCTCAGAGACTAAGTCCCAAAGGGGAAATGGTTAACCAGAAGCTGGGGGAAATGGTAACCAAAAGTTGCAAAAATGATTAAAAGGGGTGAAATGATTAACCAGGAGGCTGAAGCAATGTGCCGCGGTGAAGTCTGAAAGAGGGAAAGGTTGACCAGAAAGCATTAAACAAAAGTGGCAACATTTTTAAAAATTGGCAAATGATTAACCAGAATCCCAAAGAATGCTCAGAGACCAAGTCCCAAAGGGGAAATGGTTAACCAGAAGCTGGGGGAAATGGTTAACCAAAAGTTGCAAAAATGATTAAAAGGGGTGAAATGATTAACCAGGAGGCTAAAGCAATGTGCCGCGGTGAAGTCTGAAAGAGGGAAAGGTTGACCAGAAAGCATTAAACAAAAGCGGCAACATTTTTTAAAATTGGCAAATGATAACCAGAATCCCAAAAGAATGCTCAGAGACTAAGTCCCAAAGGGGAAATGGTTAACCAGAAGCTGGGTGAAATGGTTAACCAAAAGTTGCAAAAATGATTAAAAGGGGTGAAATGATCAACCAGAAGTCGAAAATAATGTGCGGCGATGAAGTCCTAAGGGGCAAAAGTCACCCAGAAGGCAGGGAAATGATCAACGAAAGCAGCCAAAAAATTATTAAAGAGGGGAACTGATGAACCAAAGATGAGAAACGGCCCGCAGAGACTAAGTCCAAAACGGGAACTGGTGAACCGGAAATGATTAACCAAAAACTAAGTCCGAAGAGGGAACTGGTAAACCAGAACTGAGTAACCCGATTTTTAAAATTAATTATAAATGGGGAAACGATTGAGCAAAAGGCGGAAATTAAGTCACAGGGACCATGTCCGAAAGGGCAAGAGGTTACCCCGTAGGGGGCATTCGTCAACTCAATCTGAAAATTTGGAGGCAAATCTGACCAAAATGCGGAAATCGGACCACACCGCGAGGGGCGCCATTCGACGGGGCAGGGTTAGACGCGTCGAACGGTACCTGAAGGTCCCGGCTGCGACACGTGAGTCCGGAGATATGGCCAGTCAAAGTCTGATGGAGGTACCGAAGCCGAAAAAATCGAAACGCGTTTGCGGCGATTCGGTGTCAGAGAGTCGGTCACGAATTCTAATTCGTCCCGCTGATTCGCCAATTGCCAGCCGGTTCCGGGGGGATTGGCGGGGTACCTGCAGGATAGTAAGAGGTGGCATGTCGAGACTAGCCTGTTTACCAGACTTGTGTCTAGCGCCTCCAGGTCTGCAGAGACCGACCCGGGCTGCCGCCAACCGACTTTTAAGCCTTTTGGGAGTGGGAATTTTTCCATTTTTCCCCATTTTTCGGGTTTTTGGTCGGGCTTGAAAACGGCGGCCCCGAGGCCTCCCGGGGCTGGGGGCTTCGGCTCCCTTGCGAGAGGGTCCGAATTCACCCGTTTAAGCCAGAAAGGAGTTCGGGAAGTCAGTCGGTCGAGGGAACCCCTTCGGAAGTCGACGGGGATGGATTCGGCCGGCGTTTCGGATCTCCGGTCAGAGGATTCCCCCCCTGGGCGGGGGGGTGCGAGTAGCTGCCGGCAAACGGTCCCTTGCACTTGTGGCACAAAAAGTCCGAGCACAGGTTAATGAGTTGGCGCGGAAGCCCCTATGCCGAAATGAGAAAGCCCCCTTTGCGGGGATTTAGTGACGCATCTGCGGCCGGAGGTGGGAGCCGTCCTGCCGAATTGACACTTGTCATTCGGGCACCTAGGGATTGGTCGGGTACCCGGAGATTTTCGAGAACACGATTTTCAGAGCTTTCTCTGACAGCCCAGGTGCACTTTAAGAGTGCCTGAAAAAGTGACACTTGGCAAAAGGCTCTCAATTCAAAGCGGAGACCTTTACAAGAGCACTCGGAAGTCACCTGTCAGCATTTAAAGCTACATCAGGCGGCAATTTTCGAACTCTTTGTCAGTCTGAAATCGTGTTGAGCCTCGACAGCGTCGGGCTCAGGCAGGAGGAGCTTGCCAGCAGAGAGAGGCTCACCATGGATTGCTGGTGGATGCTTTTCGAAAAATATACACATTATATTATATATAATAATATAAAGAAAAAAAAAGAGTTCTCAAATCTCTGTGACACTTTGCAGATTTTTTTGAAAGCCAATAAAGAGAACTCTTTAACTTGAAAGTCACCTGTGCCGGCATAGCGATGACTTTTAAAACAGGTTGACACTTTCGAGCCGCGGCGGCTCTGAATCACCCCAGACACCAAGTGTGTTTGTGGGCAAGGCACCGCGGCCGGTGGGCTGCTTTTATAATAACGGGCACGCAGACTTTTTGAGAGGAATCGGTACTCTCTTCCGATCGATTTGGCGACTCGCGTCCGACATGG
>NW_027138720.1:32500-36789 GCF_035084215.1 Heptranchias perlo
TAGTGTTCTCGGGCTTAATAGTCGCCCAAGGGGGGTGATTGTGGGGTAGTGCCCGGGAGGGTGAGCTTTTAATTCGGCAGGAGGCATGTGGGGCCCTGGAGAACTCATCAACCTGTCAGTCAATGAGTTGTCACCAATGCAGTTGGTTAATGAGTTGCCAAATGTAAAGTTGGTTAATCAGTTGCCAAATATAAATTTGGTTAATGAGTTGCCACTTCAACTTTTCACTGCGGTTGGTTACAGTTAGTGTTCTCGGGCTTAATAGTCGCCCAAGGGGGTGTATAGCGGTCGATGGCCGTTGTGGAGTGCGTTTATTGTGGGTTGATTTTGACTTTGCCTGGCTGGTGGAATTTGTGGGAGGCAGGCAAGGGGATTGGTGTGGGTTGGTTGGCCGGAAGGGAGCTGCTTGCATTGGGGTGTTATCCTGACTTTGTTTCGCTGGTGAGAGTAGGCAGCGGCAGGCAGGCAAGCGGAATGTCGTGTGGGGTGCAGTGAGAGGTTGTAATGACGCTGCTTTGCAGCTGACCATGTGCCCTGATTTGTGACGCCCGTTTGGAGGCTGATATCTCAGGAAGGCCGAGGCCGATTTCCTCCGGGTATGGCTCGTTGCGTGCGGCAGGAGGAGGCGCAGCGTACGGTACCGAGCACTGGGAGGTGCGGTGCTGCCCGCCGGAGTGACAGCGAAAGGCTGCGCACCGCTTTCCGCCTGGTAACTCGGCGTCCGTGAGACCGACCGACTCCGCTTTATCGCCGGAGCTAGAGTGGGGCAAGGGGCACGGTTGAGTACCGGAAGGATGACGTTCGCACACGGGGAAGTCGAGTGCCGGGCCGCTGAAAGCGAGCAGGGTGCCACCGACTCTTCGGGCCCACTCGGAGGCTGATATCTCAGGAAGGCCGAGGCCGATTTCCTCCGGGTATGGCTCGTTGCGTGCGGCAGGAGGAGGCGCAGCGTACGGTACCGAGCACTGGGAGGTGCGATGCTGCCCGCCGGAGTGACAGCGAAAGGCTGCGCACCGCTTTCCGCCTGCTAACTCGGCGTCCGTGAGACCGACCGACTTCGCTTTACCGCCGGAGCTAGAGTGGGGCAAGGGGCACGGTTGGGTACCGGAACGATCACGTTCGCACACCGGGAAGTCGAGTGCCGGGTCTCGAAACGGAGCCGGGTCGGCCCAATTTAAAACGGAGAATAGAGTGCTGCCCTCTGCGGGTGAAAACCTGGAAGTACGTTGGTTAATGATTTCCAGTTCACCCCCGCTTGGTCAGGCCCACTCGGAGGCGGATAACTCCGGAACGCCGAGGCCGATTTCCTCCGGGTATGGCTCGTTGCGTGCGGCAGGAGGCGGCGCAGCGTACGGTACCGAGCACTCGGAGATGCGGTGCTGCCCGCCGGAGTGACAGCGAAAGGCTGCGCACCGCTTTCCGCCTGGTAACTCGGCGTCCGTGAGACCGACCGACTCCGCTTTAGCACCGGAGCTAGAGTGGGGCAAGGGGCACCGAAGGGTACCGGAACGATCACGTTCGCATACCGGGAAGTCGAGTGACGGGCCGCTGAAAGCGAGCAGGGTGCCACCGCTCGGGGCCCCGGTTTGTCCGTCCCACCCGGAGGCCCATATCTCCGGAAGGCACAGGCCGATTTCCTCCGGGTATGGCTCGTTGTGTGCGGCCGGACCAGGCGCAGCGGACGGTACCGAGCACTGGGAGGTGCGATGCTGCCCGCCGGAGTGACAGCGAAAGGCTGCGCACCGCTTTCCGCCTGCTAACTCGGCGTCCGTGAGACCGACCGACTCCGCTTTACCGCCGGAGCTAGAGTGGGGCAAGGGGCACGGTTGAGTACCGGAAGGATGACGTTCGCACACCGGGAAGTCGACTAGCGGGCCGCCGAAAGCGAGCTCGGGGCCCCGGTTTGTCCGTCCCACCCGGAGGCCCATATCTCCGGAAGGCACAGGCCGATTTCCACCGGGTATGGCTCGTTGTGTGCGGCCGGACCAGGCGCAGCGGACGGTACCGAGCACTCGGAGGTGCGGCGCTGCCCGCCGGAGTGACAGCGAAAGGCTGCGCACCGCTTTCCGCCTGGTAACTCGGCGTCTGTGAGACCGACCGACTCCGCTTTACCGCCGGAGCTAGAGTGGGGCAAGGGGCACCGTTGGGTACCGGAACGATCACGTTCGCACACCGGGAAGTCGAGTGCCGGGCCGCTGAAAGCGAGTAGGGTGCCACCGCTCGGGGCCCCGGTTTGTCCGTCCCACCCGGAGGCCCATATCTCCGGAAGGCACAGGCCGATTTCCTCCGGGTATGGCTCGTTGTGTGCGGCCGGACCAGGCGCAGCGGACGGTACCGAGCACTCGGAGGTCCGGCGCTGCCCGCCGGAGGTACAGCGAAAGGCTGCAAACCACTTTCCGCCGCCACCCTCCGCGGGCGTGAGACCGACGGTCATCGGGTTTGGTTCCGCGGCTCGAGCAGGACGAGGGGCAGCGAACGGTACCGGAACGAACCCGGTCGCACACCGGGAAGTCGAGTGCCGGGTCTCGAAACGGAGCCGGGTCGGCCCAGTTTAAAACGGAGAAGAGAGTGCTGCCCTCTGCGGGTGAAAACCTGGAAGTACGTTGGTTAATGATTTCCAGTTCACCCCGCTTGGTCAGGCCCACTCGGAGGCGGATAACTCCGGAACGCCGAGGCCGATTTCCTGCGGGTATGGCTCGTTGCGTGCGGCAGGAGGCGGCGCAGCGTACGGTACCGAGCACTCGGAGGTGCGGTGCTGCCCGCCGGAGTGACAGCGAAAGGCTGCGCACCGCTTTCCGCCTGCTAACTCGGCGTCCGTGAGACCGACCGACTCCGCTTTAGCACCGGAGCTAGAGTGGGGCAAGGGGCACCGAAGGGTACCGGAACGATGACGTTCGCACACCGGGAAGTCGAGTGCCGGGCCGCCGAAAGCGAGCAGGGTGCCACCGCTCGGGGCCCCGGTTTGTCCGTCCCACCCGGAGGCCCATATCTCCGGAAGGCACAGGCCGATTTCCACCGGGTATGGCTCGTTGTGTGCGGCCGGACCAGGCGCAGCGGATGGTACCGAGCACTCGGAGGTCGGGCGCTGCCCGCCGGAGGTACAGCGAAAGGCTGCAAACCACTTTCCGCCGCCTCCCTCCGCGGGCGTGAGACCGACGGTCGTCGGGTTTGTTTCCCCGGCTAGAGCAGGACGAGGGGCAGCGAACGGTACCGGAACGAACCCGGTCGCACACCGGGAAGTCGACTAGCGGGCCGCCGAAAGCGAGCACGGGGCCCCGGTTTGTCCGTCCCACCCGGAGGCCCATATCTCTGGAAGGCACAGGCCGATTTCCACCGGGTATGGCTCGTTGTGTGCGGCAGGACCAGGCGCAGCGGACGGTACCGAGCACTCGGAGGTCGGGCGCTGCCCGCCGGAGGTACAGCGAAAGGCTGCAAACCACTTTCCGCCGCCTCCCTCCGCGGGCGTGAGACCGACGGTCGTCGGGTTTGGTTCCGCGGCTAGAGCAGGACGAGGGGCAGCGAACGGTACCGGAACGAACCCGGTCGCACACCGGGAAGTCGAGTGCCGGGTCTCGAAACGGAGCCGGGTCGGCCCAGTTTAAAACGGAGAAGAGAGTGCTGCCCTCTGCGGGTGAAAACCTGGAAGTACGTTGGTTAATGATTTCCAGTTCACCCCGCTTGGTCAGGCCCACTCGGAGGCGGATAACTCCGGAACGCCCGAGGGCCGATTTCCTCCGGGTCTGGCTCGTTGCGTGCGGCAGGAGGCGGCGCAGCGTACGGTACCGAGCACTCGGAGATGCGGTGCAGCCCGCCGGAGTGACAGCGAAAGGCTGCGCACCGCTTTCCGCCTGGTAACTCGGCGTCCGTGAGACCGACCGACTCCGCTTTAGCACCGGAGCTAGAGTGGGGCAAGGGGCACGGTTGGGTACCGGAAGGATGACGTTCGCACACCGGGAAGTCGAGTGCCGGGCCGCCGAAAGCGAGCACGGGGTCCCGGTTTGTCCGTCCCACCCGGAGGCCCATATCTCCGGAAGGCACAGGCCGATTTCCTCCGGGTATGGCTCGTTGCGTGCGGCCGGACCAGGCGCAGCGGACGGTACCGAGCACTCGGAGGTCGGGCGCTGCCCGCCGGAGGTACAGCGAAAGGCTGCAAACCACTTTCCGCCGCCTCCCTCCGCGGGCGTGAGACCGACGGTCGTCGGGTTTGTTTCCGCGGCTAGAGCAGGACGAGGGGCAGCGAACGGTACCGGAAGGAACCCGGTCGCACACCGGGAAGTCGACTAGCGGGA
>NW_027138721.1:0-36761 GCF_035084215.1 Heptranchias perlo
ATCTCTTGCTCTCACCTGTTCTAATCTCTCACTCTCACCTGTTCTAATCTCTCACTCTCACCTGTTCTAATCTCCCGCTCTCACCTGTTCTAATCTCTAACTCTCACCTGTTCTAATCTCCCGCTCTTACCTGTTCTAATCTCCCGCTCTCACCTGTTCTAATCTCTCACTCTCACCTATTCTAATCTCCCACTCTCACCTGTTCTAATTTCCCGCTCTCACCTGTTCTAATCTCTCACTCTCACCTGTTCTAATCTCCCACTCTCACCTGTTCTAATCTCTCACTCTCAGCTGTTCTAATCTCTCACTCTCACCTGTTCTAATCTCCCACTCTCACCTGTTCTAATCTCTCACTCTCACCTGTTCTAATCTCTCACTCTCACCTGTTCTAATCTCTCGCTCTCACCTGTTCTAATCTCTCGCTCTCACATGTTCAAATCTCTCACTCTCACCTGTTCTAATCTCTCACTCTCACCTGTTCTAATCTCCCGCTCTCACCTGTTCTAATCTCTCACTGTCACCTGTTCTAATCTCCCGCTCTCACCTGCTCTAATCTCCCGCTCTCAACTGTTCTAATCTCTCACTCTCACCTGTTCTAATCTCCAACTCTCACCTGTTCTAATCTCCCGCTCTCACCTGTTCTAATCTCTCTCTCTCACCTGTTCTAATCTCTCACTCTCACCTGTTCTAATCTCTCACTCTCACCTGTTCTAATCTCTCACTCTCACCTGTTCTAATCTCTCACTCTCACCTGTTCTAATCTCTCACCCTCACCTGTTCTAATCTCCCACTCTCACCTGTTCTAATCTCTCACTCTCACCTGTTCTAATCTCCCACTCTCACCTGTTCTAATCTCTCACTCTCACCTGTTCTAATCTCCCACTCTCACCTGTTCTAATCTCTCACTCTCACCTGTTCTAATCTCTCACTCTCACCTGTTCTAATCTCTCGCTCTCACCTGTTCTAATCTCTTGCTCTCACCTGTTCTAATCTCTCACTCTCACCTGTTCTAATCTCTCACTCTCACCTGTTCTAATCTCCCGCTCTCACCTGTTCTAATCTCTAACTCTCACCTGTTCTAATCTCCCGCTCTTACCTGTTCTAATCTTCCGCTCTCACCTGTTCTAATCTCTCACTCTCACCTGTTCTAATCTCTCGCTCTCACCTGTTCTAATCTCTCACTCTCACCTGTTCTAATCTCTCACTCTCACCTGCTCTAATCTCTCACTCTCACCTGTTCTAATCTCCCACTCTCACCTGTTCTAATCTCTCATTCTCACCTGTTCTAATCTCTCACTCTCACCTGTTCTAATCTCCCGCTCTCACCTGTTCTAATCTCTCACTTTCACCTGTTCTAATCTCCCGCTCTCACCTGTTCTAATCTCCCGCTCTCACCTGTTCTAATCTCCCGCTCTCACCTGTTCTAATCTCTCACCCTCACCTGTTCTAATCTCTCACTCTCACCTGTTCTAATCTCTCACTCTCACCTGTTCTAATCTCCCACTCTCACCTGTTCTAATCTCTCACTCTCACCTGTTCTAATCTCCCACTCTCACCTGTTCTAATCTCTCACTCTCACCTGTTCTAATCTCTCGCTCTCACCTGTTCTAATCTCTCGCTCTCACCTGTTCAAATCTCTCACTCTCACCTGTTCTAATCTCTCACTCTCACCTGTTCTAATCTCCCGCTCTCACCTGTTCTAATCTCTCACTCTCACCTGTTCTAATCTCCCGCTCTCACCTGTTCTAATCTCCCGCTCTCACCTGTTCTAATCTCCCACTCTCACCTGCTCTAATCTCCCGCTCTCACCTGTTCTAATCTCTCACTATCACCTGTTCTAATCTCTCACTCTCACCTGTTCTAATCTCTCACTCTCACCTGTTCTAATCTCTCACCCTCACCTGTTCTAATCTCCCACTCTCACCTGTTCTAATCTCCCACTCTCACCTGTTCTAATCTCTCACTCTCACCTGTTCTAATCTCCCACTCTCACCTGTTCTAATCTCTCACTCTCACCTGTTCTAATCTCTCACTCTCACCTGTTCTAATCTCCCACTCTCACCTGTTCTAATCTCTCACTCTCACCTGTTCTAATCTCTCACTCTCACCTGTTCTAATCTCTCGCTCTCACCTGTTCTAATCTCTCGCTCTCACCTGTTCTAATCTCTCGCTCTCACCTGTTCGAATCTCTCACTCTCACCTGTTCTAATCTCTCACTCTCACCTGTTCTAATCTCCCGCTCTCACCTGTTCTAATCTCCCGCTCTCACCTGTTCTAATCTCCCGCTCTCACCTGTTCTAATCTCCCGCTCTCACCTGTTCTAATCTCTCACTCTCACCTGTTCTAATCTCCAACTGTCACCTGTTCTAATCTCCCGCTCTCACCTGTTCTAATCTCTCACTCTCACCTGTTCTAATCTCTCACTCTCACCTGTTCTAATCTCTCACTCTCACCTGTTCTAATCTCTCACTCTTTCACCTGTTCTAATCTCTCACTCTCACCTGTTCTAATCTCTCACCCTCACCTGTTCTAATCTCCCACTCTCACCTGTTCTAATCTCTCACTCTCACCTGTTCTAATCTCCCACTCTCACCTGTTCTAATCTCTCACTCTCACCTGTTCTAATCTCCCACTCTCACCTGTTCTAATCTCTCACTCTCACCTGTTCTAATCTCTCACTCTCACCTGTTCTAATCTCTCGCTCTCACCTGTTCTAATCTCTTGCTCTCACCTGTTCTAATCTCTCACTCTCACCTGTTCTAATCTCTCACTCTCACCTGTTCTAATCTCCTGCTCTCACCTGTTCTAATCTCTAACTCTCACCTGTTCTAATCTCCCGCTCTTACCTGTTCTAATCTCCCGCTCTCAACTGTTCTAATCTCTCACTCTCACCTGTTCTAATCTCCAACTCTCACCTGTTCTAATCTCCCGCTCTCACCTGTTCTAATCTCTCACTCTCACCTGTTCTAATCTCTCACTCTCACCTGTTCTAATCTCTCACTCTCACCTGTTCTAATCTCTCACTCTCACCTGTTCTAATCTCTCACTCTCACCTGTTCTAATCTCTCACCCTCACCTGTTCTAATCTCCCACTCTCACCTGTTCTAATCTCTCACTCTCACCTGTTCTAATCTCCCACTCTCACCTGTTCTAATCTCTCACTCTCACCTGTTCTAATCTCCCACTCTCACCTGTTCTAATCTCTCACTCTCACCTGTTCTAATCTCTCACTCTCACCTGTTCTAATCTCTCGCTCTCACCTGTTCTAATCTCTTGCTCTCACCTGTTCTAATCTCTCACTCTCACCTGTTCTAATCTCTCACTCTCACCTGTTCTAATCTCCCGCACTCACCTGTTCTAATCTCTAACTCTCACCTGTTCTAATCTCCCGCTCTTACCTGTTCTAATCTCCCGCTCTCACCTGTTCTAATCTCTCACTCTCACCTATTCTAATCTCCCACTCTCACCTGTTCTAATTTCCCGCTCTCACCTGTTCTAATCTCTCACTCTCACCTGTTCTAATCTCTCACTCTCACCTGTTCTAATCTCTCACTCTCACCTGTTCTAATCTCCCACTCTCACCTGTTCTAATCTCTCACTCTCACCTGTTCTAATCTCCCAATCTCACCTGTTCTAATCTCTCACTCTCACCTGTTCTAATCTCTCACTCTCACCTGTTCTAATATCTCGCTCTCACCTGTTCTAATCTCTCGTTCTCACCTGTTCTAATCTCTCGCTCTCACCTGTTCCAATCTCTCACTCTCACCTGTTCTAATCTCTCACTCTCACCTGTTCTAATCTCCCGCTCTCACCTGTTCTAATCTCTCACTCTCACCTGTTCTAATCTCCCGCTCTCACCTGTTCTAATCTCCCGCTCTCACCTGTTCTAATCTCTCACCTGTTCTAATCTCCCACTCTCACCTGTTCTAATCTCCCGCTCTCACCTGTTCTAATCTCCCGCTCTCACCTGTTCTAATCTCTCACTCTCAACTGTTCTAATCTCTCACTCTCACCTGTTCTAATCTCTCACTCTCACCTGTCCTAATCTCTCACTCTCACCTGTTCTAATCTCCGACTCTCACCTGTTCTCATCTCTCACTCTCACCTGTTCTAATCTCCCACTCTCACCTGTTCTAATCTCCCACTCTCACCTGTTCTAATCTCTCACTCTCACCTGTTCTAATCTCTCACTCTCACCTGTTCTAATCTCCCACTCTCACCTGTTCTAATCTCTCGCTCTCACCTGTTCTAATCTCTCACTCTCACCTGTTCTAATCTCCCGCTCTTACCTGTTCTAATCTCCCGCTCTCACCTGTTCTAATCTCTCACTCTCACCTGTTCTAATCTCTCGCTCTCAACTGTTCTAATCTCTCGCTCTCACCTGTTCTAATCTCTCACTCTCACCTGTTCTAATCTCTCCCTCTCAACTGTTCTAATCTCTCGCTCTCACCTGTTCTAATCTCTCGCTCTCACCTGTTCCAATCCCTCACTCTCACCTGTTCTAATCTCTCCCTCTCACCTGTTCTAATCTCCCGCTCTCACCTGTTCTAATCTCTCACTCTCACCTTTTCTAATCTCCCGCTCTCACCTGTTCTAATCTCCCGCTCTCACCTGTTCTAATCTCTCACTCTCACCTGTTCTAATCTCCCACTCTCACCTGTTCTAATCTCCCGCTCTCAACTGTTCTAATCTCCCGCTCTCACCTGTTCTAATCTCTCACTCTCAACTGTTCTAATCTCTCACTCTCACCTGTTCTAATCTCTCACTCTCACCTGTTCTAATCTCCCACTCTCACCTGTTCTAATCTCTCACTCTCACCTGTTCTAATCTCCGACTCTCACCTGTTCTAATCTCTCACTCTCACCTGTTCTAATCTCTCACTCTCACCTGTTCTAATCTCTCGCTCTCAACTGTCCTAATCTCTCACTCTCACCTGTTCTAATCTCTCACTCTCACCTGTTCTAATCTCTCACTCTCACCTGTTCTAATCTCCCGCTCTCACGTGTTCCAATCTCTCACTCTCACCTGTTCCAATCTCCAACTCTCACCTGTTCTAATCTCCCGCTCTCACCTGTTCTAATCTGAGGCTCTCACCTGTTCTAATCTCTCACTCTCACCTGTTCTAATCTCCCACTCTCACATGTTCTATTCTCTCGCTCCCACCTGTTCTAATCTCTCACTCTCACCTGTTCTAATCTCTCACTCTCACCTGTTCTAATCTCTCACTCTCACCTGTTCTAATCTCTCACCCTCACCTGTTCTAATCTCCCACTCTCACCTGTTCTAATCTCTCACTCTCACCTGTTCTAATCTCCCACTCTCACCTGTTCTAATCTCTCACTCTCACCTGTTCTAATCTCTCACTCTCACCTGTTCTAATCTCTCACTCTCACCTGTTCTAATCTCTCACTCTCACCTGTTCTAATCTCTCGCTCTCACCTGTTCTAATCTCTTGCTCTCACCTGTTCTAATCTCTCACTCTCACCTGTTCTAATCTCTCACTCTCACCTGTTCTAATCTCCTGCTCTCACCTGTTCTAATCTCTAACTCTCACCTGTTCTAATCTCCCGCTCTTACCTGTTCTAATCTCCCGCTCTCAACTGTTCTAATCTCTCACTCTCACCTGTTCTAATCTCCAACTCTCACCTGTTCTAATCTCCCGCTCTCACCTGTTCTAATCTCTCACTCTCACCTGTTCTAATCTCTCACTCTCACCTGTTCTAATCTCTCACTCTCACCTGTTCTAATCTCTCACTCTCACCTGTTCTAATCTCTCACTCTCACCTGTTCTAATCTCTCACCCTCACCTGTTCTAATCTCCCACTCTCACCTGTTCTAATCTCTCACTCTCACCTGTTCTAATCTCCCACTCTCACCTGTTCTAATCTCTCACTCTCACCTGTTCTAATCTCCCACTCTCACCTGTTCTAATCTCTCACTCTCACCTGTTCTAATCTCTCACTCTCACCTGTTCTAATCTCTCGCTCTCACCTGTTCTAATCTCTTGCTCTCACCTGTTCTAATCTCTCACTCTCACCTGTTCTAATCTCTCACTCTCACCTGTTCTAATCTCCCGCTCTCACCTGTTCTAATCTCTAACTCTCACCTGTTCTAATCTCCCGCTCTTACCTGTTCTAATCTCCCGCTCTCACCTGTTCTAATCTCTCACTCTCACCTATTCTAATCTCCCACTCTCACCTGTTCTAATTTCCCGCTCTCACCTGTTCTAATCTCTCACTCTCACCTGTTCTAATCTCTCACTCTCACCTGTTCTAATCTCTCACTCTCACCTGT
This sequence comes from Heptranchias perlo, assembly GCF_035084215.1. Classification (NCBI taxonomy): domain Eukaryota; kingdom Metazoa; phylum Chordata; class Chondrichthyes; order Hexanchiformes; family Hexanchidae; genus Heptranchias; species Heptranchias perlo. The sequence goes on from NW_027138721.1 coordinate 6,295, forward strand.
TCTAATCTCCCACTCTCACCTGTTCTAATCTCTCACTCTCACCTGTTCTAATCTCCCACTCTCACCTGTTCTAATCTCTCACTCTCACCTGTTCTAATCTCTCACTCTCACCTGTTCTAATATCTCGCTCTCACCTGTTCTAATCTCTCGTTCTCACCTGTTCTAATCTCTCGCTCTCACCTGTTCCAATCTCTCACTCTCACCTGTTCTAATCTCTCACTCTCACCTGTTCTAATCTCCCGCTCTCACCTGTTCTAATCTCTCACTCTCACCTGTTCTAATCTCCCGCTCTCACCTGTTCTAATCTCCCGCTCTCACCTGTTCTAATCTCTCACCTGTTCTAATCTCCCACTCTCACCTGTTCTAATCTCCCGCTCTCACCTGTTCTAATCTCCCGCTCTCACCTGTTCTAATCTCTCACTCTCAACTGTTCTAATCTCTCACTCTCACCTGTTCTAATCTCTCACTCTCACCTGTCCTAATCTCTCACTCTCACCTGTTCTAATCTCCCACTCTCACCTGTTCTCATCTCTCACTCTCACCTGTTCTAATCTCCCACTCTCACCTGTTCTAATCTCCCACTCTCACCTGTTCTAATCTCTCACTCTCACCTGTTCTAATCTCTCACTCTCACCTGTTCTAATCTCCCACTCTCACCTGTTCTAATCTCTCGCTCTCACCTGTTCTAATCTCTCACTCTCACCTGTTCTAATCTCCCGCTCTTACCTGTTCTAATCTCCCGCTCTCACCTGTTCTAATCTCTCACTCTCACCTGTTCTAATCTCTCGCTCTCAACTGTTCTAATCTCTCGCTCTCACCTGTTCTAATCTCTCACTCTCACCTGTTCTAATCTCTCGCTCTCAACTGTTCTAATCTCTCGCTCTCACCTGTTCTAATCTCTCGCTCTCACCTGTTCCAATCCCTCACTCTCACCTGTTCTAATCTCTCCCTCTCACCTGTTCTAATCTCCCGCTCTCACCTGTTCTAATCTCTCACTCTCACCTTTTCTAATCTCCCGCTCTCACCTGTTCTAATCTCCCGCTCTCACCTGTTCTAATCTCTCACTCTCACCTGTTCTAATCTCCCACTCTCACCTGTTCTAATCTCCCGCTCTCAACTGTTCTAATCTCCCGCTCTCACCTGTTCTAATCTCTCACTCTCAACTGTTCTAATCTCTCACTCTCACCTGTTCTAATCTCTCACTCTCACCTGTTCTAATCTCCCACTCTCACCTGTTCTAATCTCTCACTCTCACCTGTTCTAATCTCTGACTCTCACCTGTTCTAATCTCTCACTCTCACCTGTTCTAATCTCTCACTCTCACCTGTTCTAATCTCTCGCTCTCAACTGTCCTAATCTCTCACTCTCACCTGTTCTAATCTCTCACTCTCACCTGTTCTAATCTCTCACTCTCACCTGTTCTAATCTCCCGCTCTCACGTGTTCCAATCTCTCACTCTCACCTGTTCCAATCTCCAACTCTCACCTGTTCTAATCTCCCGCTCTCACCTGTTCTAATCTCCCGCTCTCACCTGTCTAATCTCTCACTCTCACCTGTTCTAATCTCCCACTCTCACATGTTCTATTCTCTCGCTCCCACCTGTTCTAATCTCTCACTCTCACCTGTTCTAATCTCTCACTCTCACCTGTTCTATCTCTCACTCTCACCTGTTCTAATCTCTCACTCTCACCTGTTCTAATCTCCCACTCTCACCTGTTCTAATCTCCCGCTCTCACCTGTTCTAATCTCTCGCTCTCACCTGTTCTAATCTCTCGCTCCCACCTGTTCTAATCTCCCGCTCTCACCTGTTCTAATCTCTCACTCTCACCTGTTCTAATCTCCCACTCTCACCTGTTCTAATCTCTCACTCTCACCTGTTCTAATCTCCCGCTCTCACCTGTTCTAATCTCTCACTCTCACCTGTCCTAATCTCTCACTCTCACCTGTTCTAATCTCTCACTCTCACCTGTTCTAATCTCTCACTCTCACCTGTTCTAATCTCTCACTCTCACCTGTTCTAATCTCTCACCCTCACCTGTTCTAATCTCCCACTCTCACCTGTTCTAATCTCTCACTCTCACCTGTTCTAATCTCCCACTCTCACCTGTTCTAATCTCTCACTCTCACCTGTTCTAATCTCCCACTCTCACCTGTTCTAATCTCTCACTCTCACCTGATCTAATCTCTCACTCTCACCTGTTCTAATCTCTCGCTCTCACCTGTTCTAATCTCTTGCTCTCACCTGTTCTAATCTCTCACTCTCACCTGTTCTAATCTCTCACTCTCACCTGTTCTAATCTCCCGCTCTCACCTGTTCTAATCTCTAACTCTCACCTGTTCTAATCTCCCGCTCTTACCTGTTCTAATCTCCCGCTCTCACCTGTTCTAATCTCTCACTCTCACCTATTCTAATCTCCCACTCTCACCTGTTCTAATTTCCCGCTCTCACCTGTTCTAATCTCTCACTCTCACCTGTTCTAATCTCTCACTCTCACCTGTTCTAATCTCTCACTCTCACCTGTTCTAATCTCCCACTCTCACCTGTTCTAATCTCTCACTCTCACCTGTTCTAATCTCCCACTCTCACCTGTTCTAATCTCTCACTCTCACCTGTTCTAATCTCTCACTCTCACCTGTTCTAATATCTCGCTCTCACCTGTTCTAATCTCTCGTTCTCACCTGTTCTAATCTCTCGCTCTCACCTGTTCCAATCTCTCACTCTCACCTGTTCTAATCTCTCACTCTCACCTGTTCTAATCTCCCGCTCTCACCTGTTCTAATCTCTCACTCTCACCTGTTCTAATCTCCCGCTCTCACCTGTTCTAATCTCCCGCTCTCACCTGTTCTAATCTCTCACCTGTTCTAATCTCCCACTCTCACCTGTTCTAATCTCCCGCTCTCACCTGTTCTAATCTCCCGCTCTCACCTGTTCTAATCTCTCACTCTCAACTGTTCTAATCTCTCACTCTCACCTGTTCTAATCTCTCACTCTCACCTGTCCTAATCTCTCACTCTCACCTGTTCTAATCTCCCACTCTCACCTGTTCTCATCTCTCACTCTCACCTGTTCTAATCTCCCACTCTCACCTGTTCTAATCTCCCACTCTCACCTGTTCTAATCTCTCACTCTCACCTGTTCTAATCTCTCACTCTCACCTGTTCTAATCTCCCACTCTCACCTGTTCTAATCTCTCGCTCTCACCTGTTCTAATCTCTCACTCTCACCTGTTCTAATCTCCCGCTCTTACCTGTTCTAATCTCCCGCTCTCACCTGTTCTAATCTCTCACTCTCACCTGTTCTAATCTCTCGCTCTCAACTGTTCTAATCTCTCGCTCTCACCTGTTCTAATCTCTCACTCTCACCTGTTCTAATCTCTCGCTCTCAACTGTTCTAATCTCTCGCTCTCACCTGTTCTAATCTCTCGCTCTCACCTGTTCCAATCCCTCACTCTCACCTGTTCTAATCTCTCCCTCTCACCTGTTCTAATCTCCCGCTCTCACCTGTTCTAATCTCTCACTCTCACCTTTTCTAATCTCCCGCTCTCACCTGTTCTAATCTCCCGCTCTCACCTGTTCTAATCTCTCACTCTCACCTGTTCTAATCTCCCACTCTCACCTGTTCTAATCTCCCGCTCTCAACTGTTCTAATCTCCCGCTCTCACCTGTTCTAATCTCTCACTCTCAACTGTTCTAATCTCTCACTCTCACCTGTTCTAATCTCTCACTCTCACCTGTTCTAATCTCCCACTCTCACCTGTTCTAATCTCTCACTCTCACCTGTTCTAATCTCCGACTCTCACCTGTTCTAATCTCTCACTCTCACCTGTTCTAATCTCTCACTCTCACCTGTTCTAATCTCTCGCTCTCAACTGTCCTAATCTCTCACTCTCACCTGTTCTAATCTCTCACTCTCACCTGTTCTAATCTCTCACTCTCACCTGTTCTAATCTCCCGCTCTCACGTGTTCCAATCTCTCACTCTCACCTGTTCCAATCTCCAACTCTCACCTGTTCTAATCTCCCGCTCTCACCTGTTCTAATCTCCCGCTCTCACCTGTTCTAATCTCTCACTCTCACCTGTTCTAATCTCCCACTCTCACATGTTCTATTCTCTCGCTCCCACCTGTTCTAATCTCTCACTCTCACCTGTTCTAATCTCTCACTCTCACCTGTTCTATCTCTCACTCTCACCTGTTCTAATCTCTCACTCTCACCTGATCTAATCTCCCACTCTCACCTGTTCTAATCTCCCGCTCTCACCTGTTCTAATCTCTCGCTCTCACCTGTTCTAATCTCTCGCTCCCACCTGTTCTAATCTCCCGCTCTCACCTGTTCTAATCTCTCACTCTCACCTGTTCTAATCTCCCACTCTCACCTGTTCTAATCTCTCACTCTCACCTGTTCTAATCTCCCGCTCTCACCTGTTCTAATCTCTCACTCTCACCTGTCCTAATCTCTCACTCTCACCTGTTCTAATCTCCCGCTCTCACCTGTTCTAATCTCCCGCTCTCACCTGTTCTAATCTCTCACTCTCACCTGTTCTAATCTCTCACTCTCACCTGTTCTAATCTCTCACTCTCACCTGTTCTAATCTCCCACTCTCACCTGTTCTAATCTCTCACTCTCACCTGTTCTAATCTCCCGCTCTCACCTGTTCTAATCTCTCACTCTCACCTGTTCTAATCTCCCGCTCTCACCTGTTCTAATCGTCCGCTCTCACCTGTTCTAATCTCTCACTCTCACCTGTTCTAATCTCTCACTCTCACCTGTTCTAATCTCCCGCTCTCACCTGTTCTAATCTCTCGCTCTCACATGTTCTAATCTCCCGCTCTCACCTGTTCTAATCTCTCGCTCTCACCTGTTCTAATCACCCGCTCTCACCTGTTCTAATCTCTCACTCTCACCTGTTCTAATCTCCCACTCTCACCTGTTCTAATCTCTCGCTCTCACCTGTTCTAATCTCTCGCTCTCACCTGTTCTAATCTCTCACTCTCACCTGTTCTAATCTCCCACTCTCACCTGTTCTAATCTCTCACTCTCACCTGTTCTAATCTCCCGCTCTCACCTGTTCTAATCTCTCACTCTCACCTGTTCTAATCTCTCGCTCTCACCTGTTCTAATCTTCCGCTCTCACCTGTTCTAATCGCCCGCTCTCACCTGTTCTAATCTCTCACTCTCACCTGTTCTAATCTCTCACTCTCACCTTTTCTTATCTCCCGCTCTCACCTGTTCTAATCTCTCACTCTCACCTGTTCTAATCTCCCACTCTCACCTGTTCTAATCTCTCACTCTCACCTGTTCTAATCTCCCGCTCTCACCTGTTCTAATCTCTCACTCTCACCTGTTCTAATCTCCCACTCTCACCTGTTCTAATCTCTCGCTCTCACCTGTTCTAATCTCTCGCTCTCACCTGTTCTAATCTCTCGCTCTGACCTGTTCTAATCTCTCGCTCTCACCTGTTCTAATCTCTCACTCTCACCTGTTCTAATCTCCTGCTCTCACCTGTTCTAATCTCTCGCTCTCACCTGTTCTAATCTCTCCCTCTCACCTGTTCTAATCTCTCCCTCTCACCTGTTCTAATCTCCCGCTCTCACCTGTTCTAATCTCTCGCTCTCACCTGTTCTAATCTCCCGCTCTCACCTGTTCTAATCTCCCGCTCTCACGTGTTCCAATCTCTCACTCTCACCTGTTCCAATCTCCAACTCTCACCTGTTCTAATCTCCCGCTCTCACCTGTTCTAATCTCCCGCTCTCACCTGTTCTAATCTCTCACTCTCACCTGTTCTAATCTCCCACTCTCACATGTTCTATTCTCTCGCTCCCACCTGTTCTAATCTCTCACTCTCACCTGTTCTAATCTCTCACTCTCACCTGTTCTATCTCTCACTCTCACCTGTTCTAATCTCTCACTCTCACCTGATCTAATCTCCCACTCTCACCTGTTCTAATCTCCCGCTCTCACCTGTTCTAATCTCTCGCTCTCACCTGTTCTAATCTCTCGCTCCCACCTGTTCTAATCTCCCGCTCTCACCTGTTCTAATCTCTCACTCTCACCTGTTCTAATCTCCCACTCTCACCTGTTCTAATCTCTCACTCTCACCTGTTCTAATCTCCCGCTCTCACCTGTTCTAATCTCTCACTCTCACCTGTCCTAATCTCTCACTCTCACCTGTTCTAATCTCCCGCTCTCACCTGTTCTAATCTCCCGCTCTCACCTGTTCTAATCTCTCACTCTCACCTGTTCTAATCTCTCACTCTCACCTGTTCTAATCTCTCACTCTCACCTGTTCTAATCTCCCACTCTCACCTGTTCTAATCTCTCACTCTCACCTGTTCTAATCTCCCGCTCTCACCTGTTCTAATCTCTCACTCTCACCTGTTCTAATCTCCCGCTCTCACCTGTTCTAATCGTCCGCTCTCACCTGTTCTAATCTCTCACTCTCACCTGTTCTAATCTCTCACTCTCACCTGTTCTAATCTCCCGCTCTCACCTGTTCTAATCTCTCGCTCTCACATGTTCTAATCTCCCGCTCTCACCTGTTCTAATCTCTCGCTCTCACCTGTTCTAATCACCCGCTCTCACCTGTTCTAATCTCTCACTCTCACCTGTTCTAATCTCCCACTCTCACCTGTTCTAATCTCTCGCTCTCACCTGTTCTAATCTCTCGCTCTCACCTGTTCTAATCTCTCACTCTCACCTGTTCTAATCTCCCACTCTCACCTGTTCTAATCTCTCACTCTCACCTGTTCTAATCTCCCGCTCTCACCTGTTCTAATCTCTCACTCTCACCTGTTCTAATCTCTCGCTCTCACCTGTTCTAATCTTCCGCTCTCACCTGTTCTAATCGCCCGCTCTCACCTGTTCTAATCTCTCACTCTCACCTGTTCTAATCTCTCACTCTCACCTTTTCTTATCTCCCGCTCTCACCTGTTCTAATCTCTCACTCTCACCTGTTCTAATCTCCCACTCTCACCTGTTCTAATCTCTCACTCTCACCTGTTCTAATCTCCCGCTCTCACCTGTTCTAATCTCTCACTCTCACCTGTTCTAATCTCCCACTCTCACCTGTTCTAATCTCTCGCTCTCACCTGTTCTAATCTCTCGCTCTCACCTGTTCTAATCTCTCGCTCTGACCTGTTCTAATCTCTCGCTCTCACCTGTTCTAATCTCTCACTCTCACCTGTTCTAATCTCCTGCTCTCACCTGTTCTAATCTCTCGCTCTCACCTGTTCTAATCTCTCCCTCTCACCTGTTCTAATCTCTCCCTCTCACCTGTTCTAATCTCCCGCTCTCACCTGTTCTAATCTCTCGCTCTCACCTGTTCTAATCTCCCGCTCTCACCTGTTCTAATCTCCCGCTCTCATCTGTTCTTATCTCTCGCTCTCACCTGTTCTAATCTCTCACTCTCACCTGTTCTAATCTCCCGCTCTCAACTGTTCTAATCTCTCGCTCTCATCTGTTCGAATCTCTCACTCTCACCTGTTCTAATCTCTCACTCTCACCTGTTCTAATCTCCCACTCTCAACTGTTCTAATCTCTCACTCTCACCTGTTCTAATCTCCCACTCTCACCTGTTGTAATCTCCCACTCTCACCTGTTCTAATCTCTCACTCTCACCTGTTCTAATCTCCCACTCTCACCTGTTCTAATCTCTCACTCTCACCTGTTCTAATCTCTCACTCTCACCTGTTCTAATCTCTCGCTCTCACCTGTTCTAATCTCTCACTCTCACCTGTTCTAATCTCCCGCTCTCACCTGTTCTAATCTCTCCCGCTCAGCTGTTCTAATCTCCCGCTCTCACCTGTTCTAATCTCTCGCTCTCATCTGTTCGAATCTCTCACTCTCACTTGTTCTAATCTCTCACTCTCACCTGTTCTAATCTCTCACTCTCACCTGTTCTAATCTCTCACTCTCACCTGTTCTAATCTCTCACTCTCACCTGTTCAAATCTCTCACTCTCACCTGTTCTAATCTCTCGCTCTCACCTGTTCTAATCTCTCACTCTCACCTGTTCTAATCTCCCGCTCTCACCTGTTCTAATCTCTCCCGCTCAGCTGTTCTAATCTCCCGCTCTCACCTGTTCTAATCTCTCGCTCTCATCTGTTCGAATCTCTCACTCTCACCTGTTCTAATCTCCCACTCTCACCTGTTCTAATCTCTCACTCTCACCTGTTCTAATCTCTCACTCTCACCTGTTCTAATCTCTCACTCTCACCTGTTCTAATCTCTCAATCTCACCTGTTCTAATCTCTCACTCTCACCTGTTCTAATCTCTCACTCTCACCTGTTCTAATCGCCCGCTCTCACCAGTTCTAATCTCTCACTCTCACCTATTCTAATCTCCCGCTCTCACCTGTTCTAATCTCTCGCTCTCACCTGTTCTAATCTCTCACTCTCACCTGTTCTAATCTCCCACTCTCACCTGTTCTAATCTCTCACTCTCACCTGTTCTAATCTCTCACTCTCACCTGTTCGAATCTCTCACTCTCACCTGTTCTAACCTCTCACTCTCACCTGTTCTAATCTCCCGCTCTCACCTGTTCTAATCTCTCACTCTCACCTGTTCTAATCTCCCGCTCTCACCTGTTCTAATCTCTCACTCTCACCTGTTCTAATCTCCCGCTCTCACCTGTTCTAATCTCTCACTCTCACGTGTTCTAATCTCTTGCTCTCACCTGTTCTAATCTCCCGCTCTCACCTGTTCTAATCTCTCACTCTCACCTGTTCTTACTCTACCGCTCTCACCTGTTCTAATCTCTTACTCTCACCTGTTCTAATCTCTCACTCTCACATGTTCTAATCTCTAACTCTCACCTGTTCTAATCTCCCGCTCTCACCTGTTCCAATCTCTCACTCTCACCTGTTCTAATCTCCCGCTCTCACCTGTTCTAATCTCTCACTCTCACCTGTTCTAATCTCCCACTCTAACCTGTTCTAATCTCCCACTCTCACCTGTTCTAATCTCTCACTCTCACCTGTTCTAATCTCTCACTCTCACCTGTTCTAATCTACCGCTCTCACCTGTTCTAATCTCTCGCTCTCACCTGTTCTAATCTCTCACTTTCACCTGTTCTAATCTCTCACGCTCACCTGTTCCAATCACTCACTTTCACCTGTTCTAATCTCTCACACTCACCTGTTCTAATCTCTCACTCTCACCTGTTCTAATCTCTCACTCTCACCTGTTCTAATCTCTCACTCTCACCTCTTCTAATCTCTCGCTCTCACCTGTTCTAATCTCCCACTCTCACCTGTTCTAATCTCTCGCTCTCACCTGTTCTAATCGCCCGCTCTCACCAGTTCTAATCTCTCACTCTCACCTATTCTAATCTCCCGCTCTCACCTGTTCTAATCTCTCGCTCTCACCTGTTCTAATCTCTCACTCTCACCTGTTCTAATCTCCCACTCTCACCTGTTCTAATCTTTCACTCTCACCTGTTCTAATCTCTCACTCCCACCTCTTCGAATCTCCCACTCTCACCTGTTCTAATCTTTCACTCTCACCTGTTCTAATCTCTCACTCTCACCTGTTCTAATCTCCCGCTCTCGCCTGTTCTAATCTCTCACTCTCACCTGTTCTAATCTCTCACTCTCACCTGTTCTAATCTCCCGCTCTCACCTGTTCTAATCTCTCACTCTCACCTGTTCTAATCTCTTGCTCTCACCTGTTCTAATCTCTCGCTCTCACCTGTTCTAATCTCTCACTCTCACCTGTTCTAATCTCCCGCTCTCACCTGTTCTAATCTCTCACTCTCACCTGTTCTAATCTCTCGCTCTCACCTGTTCTAATCTCTCACTCTCACCTGTTCTAATCGCCCGCTCTCACCTGTCATAATCTTCCGCTCTCACCTGTTCTAATCGCCCGCTCTCACCTGTTCTAATCTCTCACTCTCACCTGTTCTAATCTCTCACTCTCACCTGTTCTAATCTCCCACTCTCACCTGTTCTAATCTCCCGCTCTCACCTGTTCTAATTTCTCGCTCTCACCTGTTCTAATCTCTCACTCTCACCTGTTCTAATCTCTCGCTCTCACCTGTTCGAATCTCCCGCTCTCACCTGTTCTAATCTCTCGCTCTCACCTGTTCGAATCTCACACTCTCACCTGTTCTAATCTCCCGCTCTCACCTGTTCTAATCTCCCACTCTCACCTGTTCTAATCTCTCACTCTCACCTGTTCTAATCTCTCACTCTCACCTGTTCTAATCTACCGCTCTCACCTGTTCTAATCTCTCACTCTCACCTGTTCTAATCTCCCACTCTTACCTGTTCTAATCTCTCACTCTCACCTGTTCTAATCTCTAACTCTCACCTGTTCTAATCTCCCGCTCTCACCTGTTCCAATCTCTCACTCTCACCTGTTCTAATCTCCTGCTCTCACCTGTTCTAATCTCTCACTCTCACCTGTTCTAATCTCCCACTCTAACCTGTTCTAATCTCTCACTCTCACCTGTTCTAATCTCCCGCTCTCACCTGTTCTAATCTCTCACTCTCACCTGTTCTAATCTCTCACACTCACCTGTTCCAATCTCCCGCTCTCACCTGTTCGAATCTCTCGCTCTCACCTGTTCTAATCTCTCACTTTCACCTGTTCTAATCTCTCACTCTCACCTGTTCTAATCACTCACTTTCACCTGTTCTAATCTCTCACACTCACCTGTTCTAATCTCTCACTCTCACCTGTTCTAATCTCTCACTCTCACATGTTCTAATCTCTCACTCTCACCTCTTCTAATCTCTCGCTCTCACCTGTTCTAATCTCCCGCTCTCACCTGTTCTAATCTCTCGCTCTCACCTGTTCTAATCGCCCGCTCTCACCAGTTCTAATCTCTCACTCTCACCTATTCTAATCTCCCGCTCTCACCTGTTCTAATCTCTCGCTCTCACCTGTTCTAATCTCTCACTCTCACCTGTTCTAATCTCCCACTCTCACCTGTTCTAATCTCTCACTCTCACCTGTTCTAATCTCTCACTCCCACCTGTTCGAATCTCTCACTCTCACCTGTTCTAATCTCTCACTCTCACCTGTTCGAATCTCCCGCTCTCGCCTGTTCTAATCTCTCACTCTCACCTGTTCTAATCTCTCACTCCCACCTGTTCGAATCTCTCGCTCTCACCTGTTCTAATCTCTCGCTCTCACCTGTTCGAATCTCACACTCTCACCTGTTCTAATCTCCCGCTCTCACCTGTTCTAATCTCCCACTCTCACCTGTTCTAATCTCTCACTCTCACCTGTTCTAATCTCTCACTCTCACCTGTTCTAATCTACCGCACTCATCTGTTCTAATCTCTCACTCTCACCTGTTCTAATCTTCCACTCTCACCTGTTCTAATCTCTCACTCTCACCTGTTCTAATCTCTAACTCTCACCTGTTCTAATCTCCCGCTCTCACCTGTTCCAATCTCTCACTCTCACCTGTTCTAATCTCTCACTCTCACCTGTTCTAATCCCTCACTCTCACCTGTTCTAATCTACCGCTCTCACCTGTTCTAATCTCTCACTCTCACCTGTTCTAATCTCTCACTCTCACCTGTTCTAATCTCCCGCTCTCACCTGTTCTAATCTCTCACTCTCACCTGTTCTAATCTCCCGCTCTCACCTGTTCTAATCTCTCACTCTCACCTGTTCTAATCTCTCGCTCTCACCTGTTCTAATCTCTCATTCTCACCTGTTCTAATCGCCCGCTCTCACCTGTTCTAATCTCTCGCTCTCACCTGTTCGAATCTCCCGCTCTCACCTGTTCTAATCTCTCGCTCTCACCTGTTCGAATCTCACACTCTCACCTGTTCTAATCTCCCGCTCTCACCTGTTCTAATCTCCCACTCTCACCTGTTCTAATCTCTCACTCTCACCTGTTCTAATCTCTCACTCTCACCTGTTCTAATCTACCGCTCTCACCTGTTCTAATCTCTCACTCTCACCTGTTCTAATCTCCCACTCTCACCTGTTCTAATCTCTGACTCTCACCTGTTCTAATCTCTAACTCTCACCTGTTCTAATCTCCCGCTCTCACCTGTTCCAATCTCTCACTCTCACCTGTTCTAATCTCCCGCTCTCACCTGTTCTAATCTCTCACTCTCACCTGTTCTAATCTCCCACTCTAACCTGTTCTAATCACTCACTCTCACCTGTTCTAATCTCCCGCTCTCACCTGTTCTAATCTCTCACTCTCACCTGTTCTAATCTCTCACACTCACCTGTTCTAATCTCCCGCTCTCACCTGTTCGAATCTCTCGCTCTCACCTGTTCTAATCTCTCACTTTCACCTGTTCTAATCTCTCACTCTCACCTGTTCTAATCACTCACTTTCACCTGTTCTAATCTCTCACACTCACCTGTTCTAATCTCTCACTCACACCTGTTCTAATCTCTCACTCTCACCTCTTCTAATCTCTCGCTCTCACCTGTTCTAATCTCCCGCTCTCACCTGTTCTAATCTCTCGCTCTCACCTGTTCTAATCACCCGCTCTCACCAGTTCTAATCTCTCACTCTCACCTATTCTAATCTCCCACTCTCACCTGTTCTAATCTCTCACTCTCACCTGTTCTAATCTCCCACTCTCACCTGTTCTAATCTCTCACTCTCACCTGTTCTAATCTCCCACTCTCACCAGTTCTAATCTCTCACTCTCACCTATTCTAATCTCCCGCTCTCACCTGTTCTAATCTCTCACTCTCACCTGTGCTAATCTCCCGCTCTCACCTGTTCTAATCTCTCACTCTCACCTGTTCTAATCTCTTGCTCTCACCTTTTCTAATCTCCCGCTCTCACCTATTCTAATCTCTCACTCTCACCTGTTCTAATCTCTCGCTCTCACCTGTTCTGATCTCCCGCTCTCACCTGTTCTAATCTCTCGCTCTCACCTGTTCTAATCTCCCGCTCTCACCTGTTCTAATCTCCCACTCTCACCTGCTCTAATCTCCCGCTCTCACCTGTTCTAATCTCTCACTCTCACCTGTTCTAATCTCTCACTCTCTCCTGTTCTAATCTCTCACTCTCACCTGTTCTAATCTCTCACTCTCACCTGTTCTAATCTCCCGCTCTCACCTGTTCTAATCTCTCACTCTCACCTGTTCTAATCTCCCGCTCTCACCTGTTCTAATCTCTCACTCTCACCTGTTCTAATCTCTCGCTCTCACCTGTTCTAATCTCTCACTCTCACCTGTTCTAATCGCCCGCTCTCACCTGTTCTAATCTTCCGCTCTCACCTGTTCTAATCGCCCGCTCTCACCTGTTCTAATCTCTCACTCTCACCTGTTCTAATCTCTCACTCTCACCTGTTCTAATCTCCCACTCTCACCTGTTCTAATCTCCCGCTCTCACCTGTTCTAATTTCTCGCTCTCACCTGTTCTAATCTCTCACTCTCACCTGTTCTAATCTCTCGCTCTCACCTGTTCGAATCTCCCGCTCTCACCTGTTCTAATCTCTCGCTCTCACCTGTTCGAATCTCACACTCTCACCTGTTCTAATCTCCCGCTCTCACCTGTTCTAATCTCCCACTCTCACCTGTTCTAATCTCTCACTCTCACCTGTTCTAATCTCTCACTCTCACCTGTTCTAATCTACCGCTCTCACCTGTTCTAATCTCTCACTCTCACCTGTTCTAATCTCCCACTCTTACCTGTTCTAATCTCTCACTCTCACCTGTTCTAATCTCTAACTCTCACCTGTTCTAATCTCCCGCTCTCACCTGTTCCAATCTCTCACTCTCACCTGTTCTAATCTCCCGCTCTCACCTGTTCTAATCTCTCACTCTCACCTGTTCTAATCTCCCACTCTAACCTGTTCTAATCTCTCACTCTCACCTGTTCTAATCTCCCTCTCTCACCTGTTCTAATCTCTCACTCTCACCTGTTCTAATCTCTCACACTCACCTGTTCCAATCTCCCGCTCTCACCTGTTCGAATCTCTCGCTCTCACCTGTTCTAATCTCTCACTTTCACCTGTTCTAATCTCTCACTCTCACCTGTTCTAATCACTCACTTTCACCTGTTCTAATCTCTCACACTCACCTGTTCTAATCTCTCACTCTCACCTGTTCTAATCTCTCACTCTCACATGTTCTAATCTCTCACTCTCACCTCTTCTAATCTCTCGCTCTCACCTGTTCTAATCTCCCGCTCTCACCTGTTCTAATCTCTCGCTCTCACCTGTTCTAATCGCCCGCTCTCACCAGTTCTAATCTCTCACTCTCACCTATTCTAATCTCCCGCTCTCACCTGTTCTAATCTCTCGCTCTCACCTGTTCTAATCTCTCACTCTCACCTGTTCTAATCTCCCGCTCTCACCTGTTCTAATCTCCCGCTCTCACCTGTTCTAATCTCCCACTCTCACCTGCTCTAATCTCCCGCTCTCACCTGTTCTAATCTCTCACTCTCACCTGTTCTAATCTCTCACTCTCACCTGTTCTAATCTCTCACTCTCACCTGTTCTAATCTCTCACTCTCACCTGTTCTAATCTCCCGCTCTCACCTGTTCTAATCTCTCACTCTCACCTGTTCTAATCTCCCGCTCTCACCTGTTCTAATCTCTCACTCTCACCTGTTCTAATCTCTTGCTCTCACCTGTTCTAATCTCCCGCTCTCACCTATTCTAATCTCTCACTCTCACCTGTTCTAATCTCTCGCTCTCACCTGTTCTGATCTCCCGCTCTCACCTGTTCTAATCTCTCGCTCTCACCTGTTCTAATCTCCCGCTCTCACCTGTTCTAATCTCCCACTCTCACCTGCTCTAATCTCCCGCTCTCACCTGTTCTAATCTCTCACTCTCACCTGTTCTAATCTCTCACTCTCACCTGTTCTAATCTCTCACTCTCACCTGTTCTAATCTCTCACTCTCACCTGTTCTAATCTCCCGCTCTCACCTGTTCTAATCTCTCACTCTCACCTGTTCTAATCTCCCGCTCTCACCTGTTCTAATCTCTCACTCTCACCTGTTCTAATCTCTCGCTCTCACCTGTTCTAATCTCTCACTCTCACCTGTTCTAATCGCCCGCTCTCACCTGTTCTAATCTTCCGCTCTCACCTGTTCTAATCGCCCGCTCTCACCTGTTCTAATCTCTCACTCTCACCTGTTCTAATCTCTCACTCTCACCTGTTCTAATCTCCCACTCTCACCTGTTCTAATCTCCCGCTCTCACCTGTTCTAATTTCTCGCTCTCACCTGTTCTAATCTCTCACTCTCACCTGTTCTAATCTCTCGCTCTCACCTGTTCGAATCTCCCGCTCTCACCTGTTCTAATCTCTCGCTCTCACCTGTTCGAATCTCACACTCTCACCTGTTCTAATCTCCCGCTCTCACCTGTTCTAATCTCCCACTCTCACCTGTTCTAATCTCTCACTCTCACCTGTTCTAATCTCTCACTCTCACCTGTTCTAATCTACCGCTCTCACCTGTTCTAATCTCTCACTCTCACCTGTTCTAATCTCCCACTCTTACCTGTTCTAATCTCTCACTCTCACCTGTTCTAATCTCTAACTCTCACCTGTTCTAATCTCCCGCTCTCACCTGTTCCAATCTCTCACTCTCACCTGTTCTAATCTCCCGCTCTCACCTGTTCTAATCTCTCACTCTCACCTGTTCTAATCTCCCACTCTAACCTGTTCTAATCTCTCACTCTCACCTGTTCTAATCTCCCGCTCTCACCTGTTCTAATCTCTCACTCTCACCTGTTCTAATCTCTCACACTCACCTGTTCCAATCTCCCGCTCTCACCTGTTCGAATCTCTCGCTCTCACCTGTTCTAATCTCTCACTTTCACCTGTTCTAATCTCTCACTCTCACCTGTTCTAATCACTCACTTTCACCTGTTCTAATCTCTCACACTCACCTGTTCTAATCTCTCACTCTCACCTGTTCTAATCTCTCACTCTCACATGTTCTAATCTCTCACTCTCACCTCTTCTAATCTCTCGCTCTCACCTGTTCTAATCTCCCGCTCTCACCTGTTCTAATCTCTCGCTCTCACCTGTTCTAATCGCCCGCTCTCACCAGTTCTAATCTCTCACTCTCACCTATTCTAATCTCCCGCTCTCACCTGTTCTAATCTCTCGCTCTCACCTGTTCTAATCTCTCACTCTCACCTGTTCTAATCTCCCACTCTCACCTGTTCTAATCTCTCACTCTCACCTGTTCTAATCTCTCACTCCCACCTGTTCGAATCTCTCACTCTCACCTGTTCTAATCTCTCACTCTCACCTGTTCGAATCTCCCGCTCTCGCCTGTTCTAATCTCTCACTCTCACCTGTTCTAATCTCTCACTCCCACCTGTTCGAATCTCTCACTCTCACCTGTTCTAATCTCTCGCTCTCACCTGTTCGAATCTCACACTCTCACCTGTTCTAATCTCCCGCTCTCACCTGTTCTAATCTCCCACTCTCACCTCTTCTAATCTCTCACTCTCACCTGTTCTAATCTCTCACTCTCACCTGTTCTAATCTACCGCACTCATCTGTTCTAATCTCTCACTCTCACCTGTTCTAATCTCCCACTCTCACCTGTTCTAATCTCTCACTCTCACCTGTTCTAATCTCTAACTCTCACCTGTTCTAATCTCCCGCTCTCACCTGTTCCAATCTCTCACTCTCACCTGTTCTAATCTCTCACTCTCACCTGTTCTAATCTCTCACTCTCACCTGTTCTAATCTACCGCTCTCACCTGTTCTAATCTCTCACTCTCACCTGTTCTAATCTCTCACTCTCACCTGTTCTAATCTCCCGCTCTCACCTGTTCTAATCTCTCACTCTCACCTGTTCTAATCTCCCGCTCTCACCTGTTCTAATCTCTCACTCTCACCTGTTCTAATCTCTCGCTCTCACCTGTTCTAATCTCTCATTCTCACCTGTTCTAATCGCCCGCTCTCACCTGTTCTAATCTCTCGCTCTCACCTGTTCGAATCTCCCGCTCTCACCTGTTCTAATCTCTCGCTCTCACCTGTTCGAATCTCACACTCTCACCTGTTCTAATCTCCCGCTCTCACCTGTTCTAATCTCCCACTCTCACCTGTTCTAATCTCTCACTCTCACCTGTTCTAATCTCTCACTCTCACCTGTTCTAATCTACCGCTCTCACCTGTTCTAATCTCTCACTCTCACCTGTTCTAATCTCCCACTCTCACCTGTTCTAATCTCTCACTCTCACCTGTTCTAATCTCTAACTCTCACCTGTTCTAATCTCCCGCTCTCACCTGTTCCAATCTCTCACTCTCACCTGTTCTAATCTCCCGCTCTCACCTGTTCTAATCTCTCACTCTCACCTGTTCTAATCTCCCACTCTAACCTGTTCTAATCTCTCACTCTCACCTGTTCTAATCTCCCGCTCTCACCTGTTCTAATCTCTCACTCTCACCTGTTCTAATCTCTCACACTCACCTGTTCTAATCTCCCGCTCTCACCTGTTCGAATCTCTCGCTCTCACCTGTTCTAATCTCTCACTTTCACCTGTTCTAATCTCTCACTCTCACCTGTTCTAATCACTCACTTTCACCTGTTCTAATCTCTCACACTCACCTGTTCTAATCTCTCACTCTCACCTGTTCTAATCTCTCACTCTCACCTCTTCTAATCTCTCGCTCTCACCTGTTCTAATCTCCCGCTCTCACCTGTTCTAATCTCTCGCTCCCACCTGTTCTAATCACCCGCTCTCACCAGTTCTAATCTCTCACTCTCACCTATTCTAATCTCCCACTCTCACCTGTTCTAATCTCTCACTCTCACCTGTTCTAATCTCCCACTCTCACCTGTTCTAATCTCTCACTCTCACCTGTTCTAATCTCCCACTCTCACCAGTTCTAATCTCTCACTCTCACCTATTCTATTCTCCCGCTCTCACCTGTTCTAATCTCTCACTCTCACCTGTGCTAATCTCCCGCTCTCACCTGTTCTAATCTCTCACTCTCACCTGTTCTAATCTCTTGCTCTCACCTGTTCTAATCTCCCGCTCTCACCTATTCTAATCTCTCACTCTCACCTGTTCTAATCTCTCGCTCTCACCTGTTCTGATCTCCCGCTCTCACCTGTTCTAATCTCTCGCTCTCACCTGTTCTAATCTCCCGCTCTCACCTGTTCTAATCTCTCGCTCTCACCTGTTCTAATCTCCCGCTCTCACCTGTTCTAATCTCCCACTCTCACCTGTTCTAATCTCTCACTCTCACCTTTTCTAATCTCCCGCTCTCACCTGTTCTAATCTCCCGCTCTCACCTGTTCTAATCTCTCACTCTCACCTGTTCTAATCTCCCACTCTCACCTGTTCTAATCTCTCACTCTCACCTGTTCTAATCTCTTGCTCTCACCTGTTCTAATCTCTCGCTCTCACCTGTTCTAATCTCTCACTCTCACCTGTTCTAATCTCTCGCTCTCACCTGTTCTAATCTCCCGCTCTCACCTGTTCTAATCTCCCACTCTCACCTGTTCTAATCTCTCACTCTCACCTGTTCTAATCTCTCACTCTCACCTGTTCTAATCTCTCACTCTCACCTGTTCTAATCTCCCGCTCTCACCTGTTCTAATCTCTCACTCTCACCTGTTCTAATCTCCCGCTCTCACCTGTTCTAATCTCTCGCTCTCACCTGTTCGAATCTCCCGCTCTCACCTGTTCTAATCTCTCGCTCTCACCTGTTCGAATCTCACACTCTCACCTGTTCTAATCTCCCGCTCTCACCTGTTCTAATCTCCCACTCTCACCTGTTCTAATCTCTCACTCTCACCTGTTCTAATCTCTCACTCTCACCTGTTCTAATCTACCGCTCTCACCTGTTCTAATCTCTCACTCTCACCTGTTCTAATCTCCCACTCTTACCTGTTCTAATCTCTCACTCTCACCTGTTCTAATCTCTAACTCTCACCTGTTCTAATCTCCCGCTCTCACCTGTTCCAATCTCTCACTCTCACCTGTTCTAATCTCCCGCTCTCACCTGTTCTAATCTCTCACTCTCACCTGTTCTAATCTCCCACTCTAACCTGTTCTAATCTCTCACTCTCACCTGTTCTAATCTCCCGCTCTCACCTGTTCTAATCTCTCACTCTCACCTGTTCTAATCTCTCACACTCACCTGTTCCAATCTCCCGCTCTCACCTGTTCGAATCTCTCGCTCTCACCTGTTCTAATCTCTCACTTTCACCTGTTCTAATCTCTCACTCTCACCTGTTCTAATCACTCACTTTCACCTGTTCTAATCTCTCACACTCACCTGTTCTAATCTCTCACTCTCACCTGTTCTAATCTCTCACTCTCACCTTTTCTAATCTCTCACTCTCACCTCTTCTAATCTCTCGCTCTCACCTGTTCTAATCTCCCGCTCTCACCTGTTCTAATCTCTCGCTCTCACCTGTTCTAATCGCCCGCTCTCACCAGTTCTAATCTCTCACTCTCACCTATTCTAATCTCCCGCTCTCACCTGGTCTAATCTCTCGCTCTCACCTGTTCTAATCTCTCACTCTCACCTGTTCTAATCTCCCACTCTCACCTGTTCTAATCTCTCACTCTCACCTGTTCTAATCTCTCACTCCCACCTGTTCGAATCTCTCACTCTCACCTGTTCTAATCTCTCACTCTCACCTGTTCGAATCTCCCGCTCTCGCCTGTTCTAATCTCTCACTCTCACCTGTTCTAATCTCTCACTCCCACCTGTTCGAATCTCTCACTATCACCTGTTCTAATCTCTCGCTCTCACCTGTTCGAATCTCACACTCTCACCTGTTCTAATCTCCCGCTCTCACCTGTTCTAATCTCCCACTCTCACCTGTTCTAATCTCTCACTCTCACCTGTTCTAATCTCTCACTCTCACCTGTTCTAATCTACCGCACTCACCTGTTCTAATCTCTCACTCTCACCTGTTCTAATCTCCCACTCTCACCTGTTCTAATCTCTCACTCTCACCTGTTCTAATCTCTAACTCTCACCTGTTCTAATCTCCCGCTCTCACCTGTTCCAATCTCTCACTCTCACCTGTTCTAATCTCTCACTCTCACCTGTTCTAATCTCTCACTCTCACCTGTTCTAATCTACCGCTCTCACCTGTTCTAATCTCTCACTCTCACCTGTTCTAATCTCTCACTCTCACCTGTTCTAATCTCCCGCTCTCACCTGTTCTAATCTCTCACTCTCACCTGTTCTAATATCCCGCTCTCACCTGTTCTAATCTCTCACTCTCACCTGTTCTAATCTCTCGCTCTCACCTGTTCTAATCTCTCACTCTCACCTGTTCTAATCGCCCGCTCTCACCTGTTCTAATCTCTCGCTCTCACCTGTTCGAATCTCCCGCTCTCACCTGTTCTAATCTCTCGCTCTCACCTGTTCGAATCTCACACTCTCACCTGTTCTAATCTCCCGCTCTCACCTGTTCTAATCTCCCACTCTCACCTGTTCTAATCTCTCACTCTCACCTGTTCTAATCTCTCACTCTCACCTGTTCTAATCTACCGCTCTCACCTGTTCTAATCTCTCACTCTCACCTGTTCTAATCTCCCACTCTCACCTGTTCTAATCTCTCACTCTCACCTGTTCTAATCTCTAACTCTCACCTGTTCTAATCTCCCGCTCTCACCTGTTCCAATCTCTCACTCTCACCTGTTCTAATCTCCCGCTCTCACCTGTTCTAATCTCTCATTCTCACCTGTTCTAATCTCTCACTCTCACCTGTTCTAATCTCTCACTCTAACCTGTTCTAATCTCTCACTCTCACCTGTTCTAATCTCCCGCTCTCACCTGTTCTAATCTCTCACTCTCACCTGTTCTAATCTCTCACACTCACCTGTTCTAATCTCCCGCTCTCACCTGTTCGAATCTCTCGCTCTCACCTGTTCTAATCTCTCACTTTCACCTGTTCTAATCTCTCACTCTCACCTGTTCTAATCACTCACTCTCACCTGTTCTAATCTCTCACTCTCACCTGTTCTAATCTCTTGCTCTCACCTGTTCTAATCTCTCGCTCTCACCTGTTCTAATCTCTCACTCTCACCTGTTCTAATCTCTCGCTCTCACCTGTTCTAATCTCCCGCTCTCACCTGTTCTAATCTCCCACTCTCACCTGTTCTAATCTCTCACTCTCACCTGTTCTAATCTCTCACTCTCACCTGTTCTAATCTCTCACTCTCACCTGTTCTAATCTCCCGCTCTCACCTGTTCTAATCTCTCACTCTCACCTGTTCTAATCTCCCGCTCTCACCTGTTCTAATCTCTCGCTCTCACCTGTTCGAATCTCCCGCTCTCACCTGTTCTAATCTCTCGCTCTCACCTGTTCGAATCTCACACTCTCACCTGTTCTAATCTCCCGCTCTCACCTGTTCTAATCTCCCACTCTCACCTGTTCTAATCTCTCACTCTCACCTGTTCTAATCTCTCACTCTCACCTGTTCTAATCTACCGCTCTCACCTGTTCTAATCTCTCACTCTCACCTGTTCTAATCTCCCACTCTTACCTGTTCTAATCTCTCACTCTCACCTGTTCTAATCTCTAACTCTCACCTGTTCTAATCTCCCGCTCTCACCTGTTCCAATCTCTCACTCTCACCTGTTCTAATCTCCCGCTCTCACCTGTTCTAATCTCTCACTCTCACCTGTTCTAATCTCCCACTCTAACCTGTTCTAATCTCTCACTCTCACCTGTTCTAATCTCCCGCTCTCACCTGTTCTAATCTCTCACTCTCACCTGTTCTAATCTCTCACACTCACCTGTTCCAATCTCTCGCTCTCACCTGTTCTAATCTCTCACTTTCACCTGTTCTAATCTCTCACTCTCACCTGTTCTAATCACTCACTTTCACCTGTTCTAATCTCTCACACTCACCTGTTCTAATCTCTCACTCTCACCTGTTCTAATCTCTCACTCTCACCTTTTCTAATCTCTCACTCTCACCTCTTCTAATCTCTCGCTCTCACCTGTTCTAATCTCCCGCTCTCACCTGTTCTAATCTCTCGCTCTCACCTGTTCTAATCGCCCGCTCTCACCAGTTCTAATCTCTCACTCTCACCTATTCTAATCTCCCGCTCTCACCTGGTCTAATCTCTCGCTCTCACCTGTTCTAATCTCTCACTCTCACCTGTTCTAATCTCCCACTCTCACCTGTTCTAATCTCTCACTCTCACCTGTTCTAATCTCTCACTCCCACCTGTTCGAATCTCTCACTCTCACCTGTTCTAATCTCTCACTCTCACCTGTTCGAATCTCCCGCTCTCGCCTGTTCTAATCTCTCACTCTCACCTGTTCTAATCTCTCACTCCCACCTGTTCGAATCTCTCACTATCACCTGTTCTAATCTCTCGCTCTCACCTGTTCGAATCTCACACTCTCACCTGTTCTAATCTCCCGCTCTCACCTGTTCTAATCTCCCACTCTCACCTGTTCTAATCTCTCACTCTCACCTGTTCTAATCTCTCACTCTCACCTGTTCTAATCTACCGCACTCACCTGTTCTAATCTCTCACTCTCACCTGTTCTAATCTCTCACTCTCACCTGTTCTAATCTCTAACTCTCACCTGTTCTAATCTCCCGCTCTCACCTGTTCCAATCTCTCACTCTCACCTGTTCTAATCTCTCACTCTCACCTGTTCTAATCTCTCACTCTCACCTGTTCTAATCTACCGCTCTCACCTGTTCTAATCTCTCACTCTCACCTGTTCTAATCTCTCACTCTCACCTGTTCTAATCTCCCGCTCTCACCTGTTCTAATCTCTCACTCTCACCTGTTCTAATATCCCGCTCTCACCTGTTCTAATCTCTCACTCTCACCTGTTCTAATCTCTCGCTCTCACCTGTTCTAATCTCTCACTCTCACCTGTTCTAATCGCCCGCTCTCACCTGTTCTAATCTCTCGCTCTCACCTGTTCGAATCTCCCGCTCTCACCTGTTCTAATCTCTCGCTCTCACCTGTTCGAATCTCACACTCTCACCTGTTCTAATCTCCCGCTCTCACCTGTTCTAATCTCCCACTCTCACCTGTTCTAATCTCTCACTCTCACCTGTTCTAATCTCTCACTCTCACCTGTTCTAATCTACCGCTCTCACCTGTTCTAATCTCTCACTCTCACCTGTTCTAATCTCCCACTCTCACCTGTTCTAATCTCTCACTCTCACCTGTTCTAATCTCTAACTCTCACCTGTTCTAATCTCCCGCTCTCACCTGTTCCAATCTCTCACTCTCACCTGTTCTAATCTCCCGCTCTCACCTGTTCTAATCTCTCACTCTCACCTGTTCTAATCTCTCACTCTCACCTGTTCTAATCTCTCACTCTAACCTGTTCTAATCTCTCACTCTCACCTGTTCTAATCTCCCGCTCTCACCTGTTCTAATCTCTCACTCTCACCTGTTCTAATCTCTCACACTCACCTGTTCTAATCTCCCGCTCTCACCTGTTCGAATCTCTCGCTCTCACCTGTTCTAATCTCTCACTTTCACCTGTTCTAATCTCTCACTCTCACCTGTTCTAATCACTCACTTTCACCTGTTCTAATCTCTCACACTCACCTGTTCTAATCTCTCACTCTCACCTGTTCTAATCTCTCACTCTCACCTCTTCTAATCTCTCGCTCTCACCTGTTCTAATTTCCCGCTCTCACCTGTTCTAATCTCTCGCTCTCACCTGTTCTAATCACCCGCTCTCACCAGTTCTAATCTCTCACTCTCACCTATTCTAATCTCCCACTCTCACCTGTTCTAATCTCTCACTCTCACCTGTTCTAATCTCCCACTCTCACCTGTTCTAATCTCTCACTCTCACCTGTTCTAATCTCCCACTCTCACCAGTTCTAATCTCTCACTCTCACCTATTCTAATCTCCCGCTCTCACCTGTTCTAATCTCTCACTCTCACCTGTGCTAATCTCCCGCTCTCACCTGTTCTAATCTCTCACTCTCACCTGTTCTAATCTCTTGCTCTCACCTGTTCTAATCTCCCGCTCTCACCTATTCTAATCTCTCACTCTCACCTGTTCTAATCTCTCGCTCTCACCTGTTCTGATCTCCCGCTCTCACCTGTTCTAATCTCTCGCTCTCACCTGTTCTAATCTCCCGCTCTCACCTGTTCTAATCTCTCGCTCTCACCTGTTCTAATCTCCCGCTCTCACCTGTTCTAATCTCCCACTCTCACCTGTTCTAATCTCTCACTCTCACCTGTTCTAATCTCCCACTCTCACCTGTTCTAATCTCCCGCTCTCACCTGTTCTAATCTCTCACTCTCACCTGTTCTAATCTCCCACTCTCACCTGTTCTAATCTCTCACTCTCACCTGTTCTAATCTCCCACTCTCACCTGTTCTAATCTCTCGCTCTCACCTGTTCTAATCTCCCGCTCTCACCTGTTCTAATCTCCCACTCTCACCTGTTCTAATCTCTCACTCTCACCTGTTCTAATCTCTCACTCTCACCTGTTCTAATCTCCCACTCTCACCTGTTCTAATCTCTCACTCTCACCTGTTCTAATCTCCCACTCTCACCTGTTCTAATCTCTCGCTCTCACCTGTTCTAATCTCCCACTCTCACCTGTTCTAATCTCTCACTCTCACCTGTTCTAATCTCCCGCTCTCACCTGTTCTAATCTCTCACTCTCACCTGTTCTAATCTCTCGCTCTCACCTGTTCTAATCTCTCACTCTCACCTGTTCTAATCTTCCGCTCTCACCTGTTCTAATCTCCCGCTCTCACCTGTTCTAATCTCTCGCTCTCACCTGTTCTAATCTCTCACTCTCACCTGTTCTAATCTCTCGCTCTCACCTGTTCGAATCTCCCGCTCTCACCTGTTCTAATCTCTCGCTCTCACCTGTTCGAATCTCACACTCTCACCTGTTCTAATCTCCCGCTCTCACCTGTTCTAATCTCCCACTCTCACCTGTTCTAATCTCTCACTCTCACCTGTTCTAATCTCTCACTCTCACCTGTTCTAATCTCCCGCTCTCACCTGTTCTAATCTCTCTCTCTCACCTGTTCTACTCTCCCACTCTCACCTGTTTTAATCTCCCGCTCTCACCTGTTCTAATCTCTCACTCTCACCTGTTCTAATCTCCCGCTCTCACATGTTCTAATCTCTCACTCTCACCTGTTCTAATCTCCCACTCTCACCTGTTCTAATCTCCCGCTCTCACCTGTTCTAATCTCTCACTCTCACCTGTTCTAATCTCTCACTCTCACCTGTTCTAATCTCCCGCTCTCACCTGTTCTAATCTCTCGCTCTCACCTGTTCTAATCTCTCACTTTCACCTGTTCTAATCTCTCACACTCACCTGTTCTAATCTCTCACTCTCACCTGTTCTAATCTCTCGCTCTCACCTGTTCTAATCTCCCGCTCTCACCTGTTCTAATCTCCCGCTCTCACCTGTTCTAATCTCCCGCTCTCACCTGTTCTAATCTCTCGCTCTCACCTGTTCTAATCTCCCGCTCTCACCTGTTCTAATCTCCCGCTCTCACCTGTTCTAATCTCTCGCTCTCACCTGTTCTAATCTCTCGCTCTCACCTGTTCTAATCTCTCGCTCTCACCTGTTCTAATCTCCCACTCTCACCTGTTCTAATCTCCCGCTCTCACCTGTTCTAATCTCTCACTCTCACCTGTTCTGATCATTCACTCTGTTCTGATCTCTCTCTAGTTCTCATCTCTTACTTGCATCTCACCTGCTCTGATCTCACTCGCTCCTGTTCTGATCTGTCACTCGCTCCTGTTCTGATCTCTCACTCTCACCTGCTCTGATCTCACTCTCCCGTACTCATCTCTTCTCATCTGTCACTTGCATCTGTTCTCATTTTTCACTCTCACCTGTTCTAATCTCTCTCACCTGTTATAATCTCTCCCCCTCACCTGTTCTGATCTCTCGCTCTCACCTGTTCTAATCTCTCACTCTCACCTGTTCTAATCTCTCACTCTCACCTGTTCTAATCTCCCACTCTCACCTGTTCTAATCTCCCGCTCTCACCTGTTCTAATCTCCCGCTCTCACCTGTTCTAATCTCTCACTCTCACCTGTTCTAATCTCTCACTCTCACCTGTTCTAATCTCTCACTCTCACCTGTTCTGATCTCTCACTCTCACCTGTTCTGATCTCACTCGCTCCTACTCTCATTTCTTACTCTCATGTTTTCATCTTTGTCTCACCTGTTCTAATATCTCATTCACCTGTTCTAATCTCTCTCATCTGTTCCAATCTCTCACTCTCACCTGTTCTAATCTTCAACTCACCTGTTCTGATCTCACTCTCACCTGTTCTGATCTCATTCCCACCTGTTCTGATTTCTCACTCTCACCTGTTCTGATCGCACCCTCTCCTGTTCTCATCTCTCACCTGTTCTAATCTTTCACTCACCTGTTCATATCTCACTCTCCTGTATTCATCTTACTCTCATCTCTCACTCTCATCTGCTCTAATCTACAACTCACCTGTTCTGATCTCTCACTCTCACTCTGATCTGTCACTCCCACCTGTTCTGATCTCACTCTCCCATACTCATCTCTTACTCTCATCTTTCACTCTCACCTGTTCTAATCCTCCTCCCCTGTTCTGATCCCTCACTCTCCCCATTCTGATCCCTCACTCTCCCCATTCTGATCCCTCACTCTCCCCATTCTGATCCCTCACTCTCCCCATTCTGATCCCTCACTCTCCCCATTCTGATCCCTCACTCTCCCCATTCTGATCCCTCACTCTCCCCATTCTGATCCCTCACTCTCCCCATTCTGATCCTCACTCTCCCCTGTTCTGATCCCTCACTCTCCCCTGTTCTGATCCCTCACTCTCCCCATTCTGATCCCTCACTCTCCCCATTCTGATCCCTCACTCTCCCCATTCTGATCCCTCACTCTCCCCATTCTGATCCCTCACTCTCCCCATTCTGATCCCTCACTCTCCCCTGTTCTGATCCCTCACTCTCCCCTGTTCTGATCCCTCACTCTCCCCATTCTGATCCCTCACTCTCCCCATTCTGATCCCTCACTCTCCCCATTCTGATCCCTCACTCTCCCCATTCTGATCCCTCACTCTCCCCATTCTGATCCCTCACTCTCCCCTGTTCTGATCCCTCACTCTCACCTGCTCTGATCTCACTCGCTCCTGTTCTAATCTCTCACTCTCACCTGTTCTAATCTCCCGCTCTCACCTGTTCTAATCTCTCACTCTCACCTGTTCTAATCTCTCACTCTCACCTGTTCTGATCTCTCACTCTCACCTGCTCTGATCTCACTCTCCCGTACTCATCTCTTCTCATCTGTCACTTGCATCTGTTCTCATTTTTCACTCTCACCTGTTCTAATCTCTCTCACCTGTTATAATCTCTCCCCCTCACCTGTTCTGATCTCTCGCTCTCACCTGTTCTAATCTCTCACTCTCACCTGTTCTAATCTCTCACTCTCACCTGTTCTAATCTCCCACTCTCACCTGTTCTAATCTCCCGCTCTCACCTGTTCTAATCTCCCGCTCTCACCTGTTCTAATCTCTCACTCTCACCTGTTCTAATCTCTCACTCTCACCTGTTCTAATCTCTCACTCTCACCTGTTCTGATCTCTCACTCTCACCTGTTCTGATCTCACTCGCTCCTACTCTCATTTCTTACTCTCATGTTTTCATCTTTGTCTCACCTGTTCTAATATCTCATTCACCTGTTCTAATCTCTCTCATCTGTTCCAATCTCTCACTCTCACCTGTTCTAATCTTCAACTCACCTGTTCTGATCTCACTCTCACCTGTTCTGATCTCATTCCCACCTGTTCTGATTTCTCACTCTCACCTGTTCTGATCGCACCCTCTCCTGTTCTCATCTCTCACCTGTTCTAATCTTTCACTCACCTGTTCATATCTCACTCTCCTGTATTCATCTTACTCTCATCTCTCACTCTCATCTGCTCTAATCTACAACTCACCTGTTCTGATCTCTCACTCTCACTCTGATCTGTCACTCCCACCTGTTCTGATCTCACTCTCCCATACTCATCTCTTACTCTCATCTTTCACTCTCACCTGTTCTAATCCTCCTCCCCTGTTCTGATCCCTCACTCTCCCCATTCTGATCCCTCACTCTCCCCATTCTGATCCCTCACTCTCCCCATTCTGATCCCTCACTCTCCCCATTCTGATCCCTCACTCTCCCCATTCTGATCCCTCACTCTCCCCATTCTGATCCCTCACTCTCCCCATTCTGATCCCTCACTCTCCCCATTCTGATCCTCACTCTCCCCTGTTCTGATCCCTCACTCTCCCCTGTTCTGATCCCTCACTCTCCCCATTCTGATCCCTCACTCTCCCCATTCTGATCCCTCACTCTCCCCATTCTGATCCCTCACTCTCCCCATTCTGATCCCTCACTCTCCCCATTCTGATCCCTCACTCTCCCCTGTTCTGATCCCTCACTCTCCCCTGTTCTGATCCCTCACTCTCCCCATTCTGATCCCTCACTCTCCCCATTCTGATCCCTCACTCTCCCCATTCTGATCCCTCACTCTCCCCATTCTGATCCCTCACTCTCCCCTGTTCTGATCCCTCACTCTCACCTGCTCTGATCTCACTCGCTCCTGTTCTAATCTCTCACTCTCACCTGTTCTAATCTCCCGCTCTCACCTGTTCTAATCTCTCACTCTCACCTGTTCTAATCTCTCACTCTCACCTGTTCTAATCTCTCACTCTCACCTGTTCTAATCTCTCACTCTCACCTGTTCTGATCATTCACTCTGTTCTGATCTCTCTCTAGTTCTCATCTTTTACTTGCATCTCACCTGCTCTGATCTCACTCGCTCCTGTTCTGATCTGTCACTCGCTCCTGTTCTGATCTCTCACTCTCACCTGTTCTAATCTCCCACTCTCACCTGTTCTAATCTCTCACTCTCACCTGTTCAGATCTCACTCTCCTGTATTCATCTTACTCTCATCTCTCACTCTCATCTGCTCTAATCTTCAACTCACCTGTTCTGATCTCTCACTCTCACTCTGATCTGTCACTCCCACCTGTTCTGATCTCACTCTCCCGTACTCATCTCTTACTCTCATCTTTCACTCTCACCTGTTCTAATCCTCCTCCCCTGTTCTGATCCCTCACACTCCCCATTCTGATCCCTCACTCTCCCCATTCTGATCCCTCACTCTCCTCATTCTGATCCCTCACTCTCCCCATTCTGATCCCTCACTCTCCCCTGTTCTAATCCCTCACTCTCACCTGCTCTGATCTCACTCGCTCCTGTTCTGATCTCTCACTCTCACCTGCTGTGATCACACTCTCCCGTACTCATGTCTTCTCATCTGTCACTTGCATCTGTTCTCATTTTTCACTCTCACCTGTTCTAATCTCTCTCACCTGTTATAATCTCTCCCCCTCACCTGTTCTGATCTCACTCTCACCAGTTCTGATCTCTCACTCTCACCTGTTCTGATCTCACTCGCTCCTACTCTCATTTCTTACTCTCATGTTTTCATCTTTGTCTCACCTGTTCTAATATCTCATTCACCTGTTCTAATCTCTCTCATCTGTTCCAATCTCTCACTCTCACCTGTTCTAATCTTCAACTCACCTGTTCTGTTCTCATCTCTCACCTGTTTTTATCGGGGTGATTGTCTTGTTATCGGGGTGATTGTCTTATTGTTATCGGGGTGATTGTCTTATTGTTATCGGGGTGATTGTCCTGTTGTTATCGGGGTGATTGTCCTGTTGTTATCGGGGTGATTGTCTTATTGTTATCGGGGTGATTGTCCTGTTGTTATCGGGGTGATTGTCCTGTTGTTATCGGGGTGATTGTCCTGTTGTTATCGGGGTGATTGTCTGATTGTTATCGGGGTGATTGTCTTATTGTTATCGGGGTGATTGTCTTGTTGTTATCGGGGTGATTGTCTTATTGTTATCGGGGTGATTGTCCTGTTGTTATCGGGGTGATTGTCCTGTTGTTATCGGGGTGATTGTCCTGTTGTTATCGGGGTGATTGTCCTGTTGTTATCGGGGTGATTGTCCTGTTGTTATCGGGGTGATTGTCTTATTGTTATCGGGGTGATTGTCCTGTTGTTATCGGGGTGATTGTCTTATTGTTATCGGGGTGATTGTCTTGTTGTTATCGGCGTGATTGTCCTGTTGTTATCGGGGTGATTGTCTTATTGTTATCGGGGTGATTGTCCTGTTGTTATCGGGGTGATTGTCCTGTTGTTATCGGTGGTGATTGTCTTATTGTTATCGGGGTGATTGTCTTATTGTTATCGGGGTGATTGTCTTATTGTTATCGGGGTGATTGTCCTGTTGTTATCGGGGTGATTGTCCTGTTGTTATCGGTGGTGATTGTCTTATTGTTATCGGGGTGATTGTCTTATTGTTATCGGGGTGATTGTCTTGTTGTTATCGGGGTGATTGTCTTATTGTTATCGGGGTGATTGTCTTGTTGTTATCGGGGTGATTGTCCTGTTGTTATCGGGGTGATTGTCCTGTTGTTATTGGGGTGATTGTCTTATTGTTATCGGGGTGATTGTCTTATTGTTATCGGGGTGATTGTCCTGTTGTTATCGGGGTGATTGTCTTGTTGTTA